>NW_026511617.1:5000-35135 GCF_027579735.1 Bombina bombina
GCAAATGTCTTTACAGTAAGGTAGAGTTTATTCATGAAAGACATTAAGGACCATGAGTACCTTGGCTATGCATACGGCCATTTTAAGAAATTACCTCACAAATATGGGTAGACTTGATTTTTTTTTATTCTTAAAATCAACATAATTGTAAAAACAAACAAACAAAAAAACAAATATGCTTTAAGTGATTGTAAATCCTAGCGTTTGTGAAAGCACCTTTATTTGTTGGAAGCGTTAGCGTTCTGACGTGGGCTGCCTGGTCAGCTCAGTGCGGCAGTTTGCTGTGAGGTGACGTTTCCACCACTTAGCCAATAGCCGTGCATTCCAACTCGCGTCAAGCTGGATAGCCCGCACGGCTATTGGCTAAGAGGTGAAAACATTACCTCTCAGCAAAATAGCATTCTGCCGTGGGCTGCCTGAGGAGCTCAGTGCGGTGAACGCTTCCAACAAATAAAGGAGCTTTCAGCATGAAAATGAAGTATTTTATACTTCATGACTGAAAGTTCCCTTTATTTGTTCCAATTGTAAATCCTAGCGTTTCAAAAACATAAGGATGTATCATCACTTTAAAGAGATATGAAGCAAAAATGTGTTTTTTTCTGAGAGCGTACAGTTTAATTTTTTTTTATTTTATTTTTAAATTTGCTTTTTCATTGTATTCTTTATTGAAGAGATACCCAGGTATCTCCTTCGCTTACACCCTGTTTTCAGCAAAAGATGCAAAGAGCACAAAGACAATTTGATAATAGAAGTCAATTAGAATGTTGTTTACAAGTCATGTTCCTTTAATGTGCTATTCATGCTTTACTGTAAGACCTTTAAATGTTCTGCTTTTGGTATATTTATTCCACCATTTCACCGCCAAATACCATCATATTAAAAGAATGAACTTTTTCTCAAACCTTGGTGTTCTCACTGAAATTATTTACATACCGTTTGTGCAGTCATAACACAAATGGTTGTAAAAGCTTCTCTGGGATCCCCTTTGTTCAGAAATAGTAGGCATACATGGATTTGCCATTGCTTTTTGGTAATTAGAATGCCGCTAATTGCAGCTGCGCACCACACTTTTATTATGCCCGGCAGTGGAGGGGTTAATCAGGTAGCTTGTTAGGTTAATTTTAGCTTTAGTGTAGAGATTACCCTCCCACCTGACACTTCCCATCCCCTGATCCCTCTCAAACCGCTCTCTTCCCTTCCAAACTGCTCTTCCCTCCCAAACCGCTCTCTACCCTCCCAAACCGCTCTCTTCCCTTCCAAACCGCTCTCTACCCTCCCAAACTGCTCTCTTCCCTTCCAAACTGCTCTCTTCCCTCCCAAACCGCTCTCTTCTCTCTCAAACAGCCCTCTACCCTCCCAAACCGCTCTCTTCCCTTCCAAACTGCTCTCTTCCCTCCCAAACCGCTCTCTTCCCTCTCAAACAGCCCTCTACCCTCCCAAACCGCTCTCTTCCCTCTCAAACAGCCCTCTACCCTCCCAAACCGCTCTCTTCCCTCCCAAACCGCTCTCTTCCCTTCCTCACCCCCCACTGGTCACTCCTATGTTTTTTTTAATTGATTTTTTTGTTATTATTTTCTACAGTGTAGGATTACCCCCTTACCTTCCCACCTCCGTGATCCATCCTAAATAGCTTTATAACTCTTCCCCCCTCTAGCTAGTTTCTTCCATCTTAGGTACTGGCAGCAGTTTTCTATCCATTTTTATTTGCTAAAAAAAAAACCAAAAATATTTTTTTTGTAGTGTAGCTGCCCCATAGTGTCTCTCTGCATCGGTCACTCTACAACTTTATTTCTGCTCTGCCCCTCTCTTGTGACATGCAGAAATAGCACAATCTCATCACTGGCAGAGGCAGGCCCAGGACAGCAGCGTTGTTAAGGGGTTAAATTATATTTATAGTTCCAGGGAAGAGTTTTTTTTTCTTAAATGGGGTTATAGTTTAAAACCAACATTTTTCCTTCAGGATTCAGATAGAGCATATACTTTCAAACAACTTTCCAAATTACTTTTATTATCAGATTAGCTTCATTCTCTTTGTATTTCACCAATCAGCAGCTAGCTTGCAGTAGTGCATTGTTGTTCCTGAGACTATCTAGATATGATTTTTAACAAAGGATACTAAGAGATTGAAGCAAATTGCATAATAGAAGTAAATTGGAAAGTTGTTTAAAATTGCATGCTCTGACTGAATAATAAAAGAAAAAAAAAATTGGGCTTTCTTTTCCCTTTAAAGGGACAGTCTACAATATAATTTTTATTACCCTGTTTTGCATAACCAACACGGTTATATTAATATACTTTTTACCTCTGTGATTACCTTGTATCTAATCATCTTCTGACAGCCCCCTGATCACATGACTGTGCCTATTTATTATCTATTGACTTGCATTTAGCATTGTGTTGTGCTAAATCTTAAATAACTCCTTGGGCGTGGACACATTGTTATCTATATGGCTCACATGAACTAGCAGTCTCCTGTTGCGAAAAAGCAAATAAAAAAGCATGTAATAAGAGGCTGTCTATAGAGCCTTTGAAACAAGCAGACATTTAGAGGTTTAAAGGTTATAAAGTTTATTAATCTAACAATGTTGGTTGTGCAAAGCTGAGGAATGGTTATTAAAGGTGTTATCTATCTTTCTTTCCTAAGATATGGTGAGTCCACAACGTCCTCAATTACTAGTGGGAATATCACTCCTGGCCAGCAGGAGGAGGCAAAGAGCACCACAGCAAAGCTGTTAAGTGTCACTTCCCTTAACCATAACCCCCAGTCATTCTCTTTGCCCCTGTCAATGGAGGAGGTGAAGTTCTGGTGTCTGAAGAAAATTGGATTTATTTTGCTACAAGCAAGGTTTTTGGGTCTAGCCGAACTCCACATTAGACTCTTCAGTAGGGCAGTGGTGGCTTTAAAGCAGTTAGGAAAACGCAGCAAGGCCCACCTTACAAGTTCCTAACATATTTGCTGCCCATGGTATTGAAAGCCTGAGAAGGTTTACTCTGTTCTCTCTTTTTCCACGGGTCTCTGTGAGGAGTATGTGTCCTCGCATACCGTGTAAGCTGTCCTCCTGCTGGACGGCTAGATACATGTAAGTGCCTTTTTGCTTTCTAGTAGGGCGATTGTGCACTTTAAAGAATTCTGCAAAATTTAAATGGGACAAAATATATCCTAGTTAGGATATTAATTATGGCAGTGTGCAGGCACTTAATGTGACATGTAAAAGAGAGACTGACTCCCCTTTATGGTGATGAAGGGGTTAATCCGTTACATGAGGTAAAATGTTATTTGTGCGATGTGTGAATTGACTAGAGTTTTCACTTTCTGTAATATGCAATCTGGTGTGTCAGGGCATTCTATCAAGGAGTTCATGAGAGCCTTGAATATTGCAGTACTGTTTTTTTGTGGCGTGTTCATGTTTTATCACTCCCAACTTAATAACCTGGTAGTGAGTAGCGCGCCGTTTATTTCGGCTGCGCAATGTTTCTTTCATGTAATTTGGCAAGAGTCCATGAGCTAGTGACGTATGGGATATACAATCCTACCAGGAGGGGCAAAGTTTCCCAAACCTCAAAATGCCTATAAATACACCCCTCACCACACCCACAATTCAGTTTTACAAACTTTGCCTCCTATGGAGGTGGGGAAGTAAATTTGTGCTTGATTTTCTTCTGTGATATGCCCTACTCAGCATTTCGAAGCCTGATTCCTCTCTGAGTACAGTGAATCTCAGAGGGACGTGAAGAGAGTATCACCTATTAAATTCTATGGTTTTCCTCGCGGGAATCTATTTCATAGGTTCTCTGTTATCGGTCGTAGAGATTCATCTCCTACCTCCCTTTTCAGATCGACGATATACTCTCATATTCCATTACCTCTATTGATAACCGTTTCAGTACTGGTTTGGCTATCTGCTATATGTGGATGAGTGTCTTTCGGTAAGTATGTTTTTATTTTTTAAAGACACTGTCAGCTATGGTTTGGCACATTATGTATTAATTTAAAGTTCTAAATATATGTATTGTACTTATATTTGCCATGAGTCAGGTTTATGTATTTCCTTTTGCAGACTATCAGTTTCAAAATTGGGAAAAACATATTTAAGAAGTTATTTTTCTTCCCTGGGGTATAGTCTTTTCTTCAAAATTGACTGTTTTCATTAATTTTTGCTGGCAAAATTTAGGCTCCCGTGGCCGCAAAATGCTAACATTTATTGCGTCATTCTTGGTGCGATAATTTTTTTGGTGCAAAAGTACGTTCGGTGACGCAAATTCGTCATTTCCGGCGTCTTAGTTGAAGCCAGGTTTCCTTGCACAAGGTTGCGTCTGCTATGACGCGAGTTGCGTCATTTCCGGATGTTGTTAGCGCCAAAAAATTAGATCTGATGGCCTCCCATCGAAACAGGAGACTTCCCAGATACCTTTCCAGGTCCAGGGATCCTCAGGCGGAGATGGTGGATGCGTTTGCAGTTCATTGGTCTTACCAACTTGCTTATATTTTTCCGCCTCTAGTTCATCTTCCAAGGGTGATCTCCAAGATCATAATGGAACAATTGCATGTGTTTCTGATAGCACCAGCATGGCCTCACAGGTTTTGGTAACCTTGGTCACTTCCTTTAAGGCCAGGCCTTCTGTCTCAAGGGCCGTTTTTCCATCAGGATCTCAAATCACTAAATTTGAAGGTATGGAAATTGAACGCTTAGTACTTAGTCATAGAGGTTTCTCTGACTCAGTGATTAATACTATGCTACAGGCTCTTAAGTCTGTTTCAAGGAATATTTATCGGGTGTGGAAAACCTATATTTCATGGTGTTCTTCTCATAAATTCTGTTGGCATTCTTTTAGAATTCCTAGAATTTTACAGTTTCTTCAGGATGGTTTGGATAAAGGTTTGTCCGCAAATACTTTGAAGGGACAAATCTCTGCTCTTTCTGTTTTATTTCATAGAAAGATTGCTAAACTTCCTGATATTCACTGTTTTGTTCAGGCTTTGGTCCGTATCAAGCCTGTTATTAAGTCTATTTTTCCTCTATGGAGTCTTTGGTTTTGATAGCTTTGCAGGCTCCTCCTTTTGAGCCTATGCATTCTTTGGATATTAAACTACTTTATTGGAAAGTGTTGTTCCTTTTGGCTATCTCTTCTGCTAGAAGAGTTTCTGAATTGTCTGCTTTCTCTTTCTCCTTTTCTGATTTTCCATCAGGATAAAGCTGTTTTGCGGACTTCGTTTAAATTTCTTCTCAAGGTTGTGAATTCTAACAACATTAGTAGGGAAATTGTTCCTTCTTTGTGTCCGAATCCTAAGAATTCTCTTGAGAAATCGTTACATTCTTTGGATGTGGTAAGAGCTTTGAAATACTATGTGGAGGCTACTAAGGATTTCAGGAAGACTTCTAGTCTATTTGTTGTCTTTTCTGGTTCTAGGAAAGGTGAGAAAGCCTCTGCCATTTCTTTGGCATCTTGGTTAAAGCTTTTGATTCACAAACCTTATTTGGAGGTGGGACAGTCTCCGCCTCAGAGAATTACAGCTCATTCTACTAGATAAGTTGCTACTTTGTGGGCTTTTAAGAATGAAGCTTCAGTTGATCAGATTTGCCAAGCAGCAACTTGGTCTTCTTTGCATACATTTACTAAATGTTACCATTTTTATGTATTTGCTTCTTCTGAAGCAGTCTTTGATAGAAAAGTTCTTCAGGCAGCTGTCTCAGTTTGATTCTTCTGTTTATAAGAACTTATTTTGTGGATTTCATTTCTCAGCGGAAATTAATTTCTTTCATAATGGCAAGAGTCCATGAGACCCACCCTGTTTTTGGTGGTTTATATTATTTTGTATAAAAGCACAATATTATTTTCCAGTTCCTCTTTTTTTGTATGCTTTTTTTACTCCTTTTTTCACCTCACTACTTGGCTATACGTTAAACTGAAGTATATGTGTGGTGGGAGGTGTATTTATAGGCATTTGAGGTTTGGAAAACTTTTCTCCCTCCTGGTAGGAATGTATATCCATACGTCACTAGCTCATGGACTCTTGACAATATGAAAGAAATTAATCGATCAGGTAAGTTCTTACATAAATTATGTTTTTGTGGCTGTAGCGCTCACGTGACCCTGACTCTTTCTCCAACATAAGAATGGAGCGGAGGGGTTTGTATACAGTCAGTGTATTTAGCGACTGTATTTCTCTTGTTAAGTGTATCCAGTCCACGGATCATCCATTACTTGTGGGATATTCTCCTTCCCAACAGGAAGTTGCAAGAGGATCACCCACAGCAGAACTGCTATATAGCTCCTCCCCTAACTGTCATATCCAGTCATTCTCTTGCAAGCCTCAACCAAGATGGAGGTCGTAAGAGGAGTGTGGTGTTTTATACTTAGTTTATTCTTCAATCAAAAGTTTGTTATTTTTACATGGTACCGGAGTGTACTGTTTATCTCAGGCAGTATTTAGAAGAAGAATCTGCCTGCGTTTTCTATGATCTTAGCAGAAGTAACTAAGATCCATGGCTGTTCTCACATTTTCTGAGGAGTGAGGTAACTTCAGAGAGGGAATGGCGTGCAGGTTATCCTGCAATAAGGTATGTGCAGTTAATATATTTCTAGGGATGGAATTTGCTAGAAAATGCTGCTGATACTGAACTAATGTAAGTAAAGCCTTAAATGCAGTGAGAGCTACTGGTATCAGGCTTATTAATAGAGATACATACTCTTATAAAAATGTAATATAAAACGTTTGCTGGCATGTTTAATCGTTTTTATATATGTTTGGTGATAAAACTTATTGGGGCCTAGTTTTTTCCCACATGGCTGGCTTGAATTCTGCCTAGTAACAGTTTCCTGACTTTCCACTGTTGCAATATGAGTGGGAGGGGTTTTTTTGTGCAGCAAAAATTACAGACACAGACATCCAGCTTCTTCCTGCATGATCCAGGATATCTCTGGAGGGCTCAAAAGGCTTCAAAGTCGTTTTTGAGGGAGGTAACAAGCCACAGTAGAGCTGTGGCAGTTGTGACTATTTAAAAAAAAAACAAAAAAAAAAAAAACGTTTTTGTCAGTTATTATTCTGTGTTTGGTATTAAGGGGTTAATCATCCATTTGCAAGTGGGTGCAATGCTCTGCTAACTTGTTACATACACTGTAAAAATTTTGTTAGTGTAACTGCCTTTTTTCACTGTTATTTCAAATTTTGGCAAAAATTTGTGTTTCTTAAAGGTGCAGTAACGTTTTTTATATTGCTTGTAAACTTGTTTAAAATGTTTTCCAAGCTTGCTAGTCTCATTGCTAGTCTGTTTAAACATGTCTGACACAGAGGAAACAACTTGTTCATTATGTTTGAAAGCCATGGTGGAGCCCCATAGGAGAATGTGTACTAAATGTATTGATTTCACCTTAAACAGTAAAGATCAGTCTTTAACTATAAAAGAAATATCACCAGAAGATTCTGACGAGGGGGAAGTTATGCCGACTAACTCTCCCCACGTGTCAGACCCTTTGCCTCCCGCTCAGGGGATGCACACTAATATGGCGCCAATTGCATCAGGGACGTCCATAGCGATTACCTTGCAGGACATGGCTGCAATCATGAATAATACCCTGTCAGAGGTATTATCCAGGTTGCCTGAATTAAGAGGCAAGCGCGATTACTCTGGGGTTAGGAGAAATACAGAGCGCGCAGATGCTGTAAGGGCCATGTCTGATACTGCGTCACAATATGCAGATCATGAGGACGGAGAGCTTCAGTCTGTGGGTGACGTCTCTGATTCGGGGAAACCTGATTCAGAGATTTCTAATTTTAAATTTAAGCTTGAGAACCTCCGTGTATTGCTTGGGGAGGTATTAGCTGCTCTGAATGGCTGTAACACAGTTGCAGTACCAGAGAAATTGTGTAGGCTGGATAAATACTATGCGGTGCCGGTGTGTACTGATGTTTTTCCTATACCTAAAAGGCTTACAGAAATTATTAGCAAGGAGTGGGATAGACCGGGTGTGCCTTTTTCCCCACCACCTATATTTAGAAAAATGTTTCCAATAGACGCCACTACACGGGACTTATGGCAGACGGTCCCTAAGGTGGAGGGAGCAGTCTCTACTTTAGCAAAGCGTACCACTATCCCGGTTGAGGACAGTTGTGCTTTTTCAGATCCAATGAATAAAAAATTGGAGGGTTACCTTAAGAAAATGTTTATTCAACAAGGTTTTATTTTACAGCCCCTTGCATGCATAGCGCCTGTCACGGCCGCGGCGGCATTCTGGTTTGAGGACCTGGAAGAGGCCATCCATACAGCTCCATTGACTGAAATTATTGACAAGCTTAGAAACTTAAGCTAGCTAACTTATTTGTTTCTGATGCCATTGTTCATTTGACTAAACTAACGGCTAAGAATTCCGGATTCGCCATCCAGGCGCGTAGGGCGCTATGGCTTAAATCCTGGTCAGCTGACGTGACTTTGAAGTCTAAATTACTCAACATTCCTTTCAAGGGGCAGACCTTATTCGGGCCTGGTTTGAAGGAAATTATTGCTGACATTACTGGAGGTAAGGGTCATACCCTTCCTCAGGACAGGGCCAAAGCAAAGGCCAAACAGTCTAATTTTCGTGCCTTTCGAAATTTCAAGGCAGGTGCAGCATCAACTTCATCCGCTTCAAAGCGAGAGGGAACTTTTACTCAATCTAAGCAGGCCTGGAAACCTAACCAGTCCTGGAACAAAGGCAAGCAGGCCAGAAAGCCTGCTGCTGCCTCTAAGACAGCATGAAGGAACGGCCCCCTATCCGGCGACGGATCTAGTAGGGGGCAGACTTTCTCTCTTCGCCCAGGCATGGGCAAGAGATGTTCAAGATCATATCTCAGGGATATCTTCTGGACTTCAAAGCTTCCCCTCCACAAGGGAGATTTCATCTTTCAAGGCTATCTGCAAATCAGATAAAGAAAGAGGCATTCCTACGCTGTGTGCAAGACCACCTAATTATGGGAGTGATCCATCCAGTCCCGCGGACGGAACAAGGACAGGGTTTTTATTCAAATCTGTTTGTGGTTCCCAAAAAAGGAGGGAACCTTCAGACCAATTTTGGATCTAAAGATCTTAAACAAATTCCTCAGAGTTCCATCTTTCAAAATGGAAACTATTCGGACCATCCTACCCATGATCCAAGAGGGTCAGTGCATGACCACAGTGGACCTAAAGGATGCCTACCTTCACATACCGATTCACAAAGACCATCATCGGTTTCTAAGGTTTGCCTTTCTAGACAGGCATTACCAATTTGTAGCTCTTCCCTTCGGGTTGGCTACAGCCCCGAGAATCTTTACAAAGGTTCTGGGCTCACTTCTGGCGGTTCTAAGACCGCGAGGCATAGTTCTGGCATTTCTGAGGTCGCACGGGTGGAAAGTGAACGAGGAAAAGAGTTCTCTATCCCCACTCACAAAAGTCTCCTTCTTAGGGACTCTTATAGATTCTGTAGAAATGAAAATTTACCTGACGGAGTCCAGGTTATCAAAACTTCTAAATGCTTGCCGTGTTCTTCACTCCATTTCGCGCCCTTCGGTGGCTCAGTGTATGGAGGTAATCGGCTTAATGGTAGCGGCAATGGACATAGTGCCATTTGCGCGCCTACATCTCAGACCGCTGAAATTATGCATGCTGAGTCAGTGGAATGGGGATTACACAGATTTGTCCCCTCTGCTAAATCTGGATCAAGAGACCAGAGATTCTCTTCTCTGGTGGTTGTCTCGGGTCCCCCTGTCCAAGGGTATGACCTTTCGCAGGCCAGATTGGACAATTGTAACAGATGCCAGCCTTCTAGGTTGGGGTGCAGTCTGGAATTCCCTGAAGGCACAGGGATCGTGGACTCAGGAGGAGAAACTCCTTCCAATAAATATTCTGGAGTTAAGAGCGATATTCAATGCTCTTCTGGCTTGGCCTCAGTTAGCAACACTGAGGTTCATCAGATTTCAGTCGGACAACATCACGACTGTGGCTTACATCTAACATCGCTAGGGAACTCCTGGTTTCCCCTTGATGGTTGAAGTCTCAAAAATAATTCGCTGGGCAGAGTCCCACTCTTGCCACCTGTCAGCAATCCATATCCCAGGCGTGGAGAACTGGGAGGCGGATTTTCGAAGTCAGACTTTCCATCCGGGGGAGTGGGAACTCCATCCGGAGGTGTTTGCTCAATTGATTCATCGTTGGGGCAAACCAGAGTTGGATCTCATGGCGTCTCGCCAGAACGCCAAGCTCCCTTGTTACGGATCCAGGTCCAGGGACCCAGAAGCGACGCTGATAGATGCTCTAGCAGCGCCTTGGTTCTTCAACCTGGCTTATGTGTTTCCACCGTTTCCTCTGCTCCCTCGACTGATTGCCAAAATCAAACAGGAGAGAGCATCGGTGATTCTGATAGCACCTGCGTGGCCACGCAGGACTTTGTATGCAGACCTAGTGGACATGTCATCCTTTCCACCATGGACTCTGCCTCTAAGACAGGACCTTCTGATACAAGGTCCTTTCAATCATCCAAATCTAATTTCTCTGAGACTGACTGCATGGAGATTGAACGCTTGATTCTATCAAAGCGTGGCTTCTCCGAGTCAGTCATTGATACTTTAATACAGGCACGAAAGCCTGTTACCAGGAAAATCTACCACAAGATATGGAGTAAATATCCTTATTGGTGTGAATCCAAGAATTACTCATGGAGTAAGGTTAGGATTCCTAGAATATTGTCTTTTCTCCAAGAGGGCTTGGACAAAGGATTATCAGCTAGTTCCTTAAAGGGACAGATTTCTGCTCTGTCTATTCTTTTGCACAAGCGTCTGACAGAGGTTCCAGACGTTCAGGCATTTTGCCAGGCTTTGGTTAGAATTAAGCCTGTGTTTAAACCTGTTGCTCCTCCGTGGAGCTTAAACTTGGTTCTTAAAGTTCTTCAAGGAGTTCCGTTTGAACCCCTTCATTCCATTGATATTAAACTTTTATCTTGGAAAGTTCTGTTTTTGATGGCTATTTCCTCGGCTCGGAGAGTCTCTGAGCTATCTGCCTTACAATGTGATTCTCCTTATCTGATTTTTCATGCAGATAAGGTAGTTCTGCGTACCAAACCTGGGTTTTTACCTAAGGTGGTTTCTAACAAGAATATCAATCAAGAGATTGTTGTTCCATCATTGTGTCCTAATCCTTCTTCAAAGAAGGAACGTCTTTTACATAATCTGGACGTAGTCCGTGCCTTGAAGTTTTACTTACAAGCTACTAAGGATTTTCGTCAAACATCTTCCCTGTTTGTTGTTTACTCTGGACAGAGGAGAGGTCAAAAAGCTTCGGCAACCCCTCTGTCCTTTTGGCTTCGGAGCGTAATACGCCTAGCCTATGAGACTGCTGGACAGCAGCTCCCTGAAAGGATTACAGCTCATTCTACTAGAGCTGTGGCTTCCACATGGGCCTTCAAAAATGAGGCCTCTGTTGAACAGATTTGCAAGGCTGCGACTTGGTCTTCGCTTCACACTTTTTCAAAATTTTACAAATTTGATACTTTTGCTTCTTCGGAGGCTGTTTTTGGGGGAAAGGTTCTTCGGGCAGTGGTTCCTTCCGCTTAATCCTGCCTTGTCCCTCCCATCATCCGTGTACTTTAGCTTTGGTATTGGTATCCCACAAGTAATGGATGATCCGTGGACTGGATACACTTAACAAGAGAAAACATAATTTATGCTTACCTGATAAATTTATTTCTCTTGTAGTGTATCCAGTCCACGGCCCGCCCTGTCCTTTTAAGGCAGGTCTAAATTTTAATTAAACTACAGTCACCACTGCACCCTATGGTTTCTCCTTTCTCTGTTTGTTTTCGGTTGAATGACTGGATATGACAGTTAGGGGAGGAGCTATATAGCAGCTCTGCTGTGGGTGATCCTCTTGCAACTTCCTGTTGGGAAGGAGAATATCCCACAAGTAATGGATGATCCGTGGACTGGATACACTACAAGAGAAATAAATTTATCAGGTAAGCATAAATTGTTTTTTATGGGCACACGCCATGTTGCCCAGGTATTCCAAGTATTAGTTACATGTCGCAGGCATATGAACGGTATCTAAGCAGCTCTAGTACTGCGTTCTGATAAGTGACAAAATGGAGCTGGCGTATCCTGCATATATACAACAGCCAAGTCCTCTATGTACATATGCTCAGGATAGTGTTTTTTTGTTTGTTTTTTTATGCCTCGGAGTCCCCAGTTCGATTCCATATTCTGAAAGGGAAATATATTTAGGATTATAATTTTGGAACAGAAATCTGTTCTTATTTACATTTATGTCTATCCTGTTCTAAGGCTACTCTTTATACTCTTAAAGTGACAGTGTTCATTTTTAAGTATTTTAATTTTTCAAAAAATTATTGGAAATATATTTTGCTAACCACATGTCTCTCAGGATGATGTTGTTTAGGCAATGCCACAGCTTTTTCCTCAGAAGTCCCAAGCCTTAATGGTGTCACATGCAGTGCCCTGCAGTTCCTCTCAATCTCCTGGAGGAGTTTATTTGCCGGCAGAACTTGTTGCCCAGGTATCTTCGGAGGTATCTGCGGCATTATCTGCTTTTCCTATACTAAACGGAAGACGCATAAGGATTATAAGAGATTCAGATAGTAAGGTTTCTGTCCCATTTGCTGCTACTCAGGTTGTCCTTCCTCATAAGTCTGATGAGGAGAATACATTGGTAACCTCTAAGGGTGAAATCTCAGATTTGGACAGTATAATTCCTTCATCTGATGCTGAAGTGGTATCCTTCAGATGTATGCTTGAACACCTTGTGTATTGTTAAATGAGGTTTCCATCTTAATGGGAGGAGAGTCCACTGCTTCATTCATTCATTAAGAACCTGGCCACCAGGAGGAGGCAAAGACACCCCAGCCAAAGGCTTAAATACCTCCCCCACTCCCCTCATCCCCCAGTCATTCTTTGCCTTTCGTCACAGGAGGATTGATCAGGGTGGAGAGGTCCCCTCGACATTACTCAGGAAAGATTTATGGCCTTGGGGTTGCTAATTCTTTTATCTGTGATGCTATTAGGCAGATTATTCGCCTAAATGCTAAGGCTTCAGCTTTTTCTGTTCAGGTCCTTCGAGCTCTGGCTGAAGTCATAGTCTGCGGATATGACTTTTAAGTCTAGATTTCTTTCCCTCCCCTTTAAGGGAATGATTTTGTTTAGTCCAGGCCTGGACTCAATTATCTCCACTGTCACAGGGGGCAAGGGTGCCCTTCTACCGCAAGAGAATATGAACAAGTCTAAAGGACAATTTTTGTTCTTTTCGTTTTGATCAAGCCCTTGTCAGCAGTCCTCTGCTAAGCCTGAGCAAACCAAGAGCTCTTGGAAGCTGGCTCAGTCCTGGAATAAATCCAAGCATAGCAAGAAGCCCGCCGAGTCTAAGTCGGCATGAACTGGCGGTCCCCGGTCCTCTTCTGGATCGAGTAGGGGGCAGACTGTCGCTCTTTTCAGTCACTTAGTTCAGGGACGTGCAGGATCAATGGGTCCTGGAGGTCATAGCTCAGGGTTACAAGCTAGGTTTCAAGTCTCAGCCACCCAAGGGCAGTTCCTCCTCTCTCTCCTGTCTTCCTTACCAGAAAGGAGGGAAGCCTTGCGTAGTGCGTAAGGGAACTGTCCTGTTAGGAGTTACTGTCCCGGTGCCTAGGAGATACTATTCAAACCTTTTCGTGGTTCCAAAGAAGGAGGGAACTTTCTGCCCGATTTGGACCTGAAGTACTTAAACAAGTTTTTAAATGTCCCCTTGTTCAAGAGGGAGACAATAGGTCCATTCTTCCCCTCGTTCGAGAAGGGCAGTTCATGACCACGATAGAGTTAAAAGGATGCTCCCTTCACGTACCAATCCTCAAGGACCACTTCCAGTTCCTAAGGTTTGCGTTCTTGGACCAGCACTTCCAGTTTATTGATCTTCTGTTTGGTCTAGCTGGTATAGTGGTGAGCATAGCTGCTTTCCAATAGTTGACCCGTGTTTGTTTCCTGGCCAACGCAGCATTCTCCAAGAAGTTTTTCGGAGAGTGGACCATTCGAAATCTCTCCTCTGTCTTCTTCGATCCCATGGATGTAAGATAATTTTAGAGAGAGTTCTCTTATATCAAGTAACAAGGTAGAATTTTCGGGTAATATAATAGTCTCCATAGACTTGAGAATATTTCTAACAGACCAGAGACGTTGCAGGCTAGCTTCAACATGTCTTGCCTCCAGACCTCCTTAAGGCCATCTGTGGCTCGGTGTATGGATGTGCTTAGTCTCATGGTGTCCAGCATAGACATCATTTAGACTTTTGCAACTGCGCATGCTGAAGCAGTGGAACGGCGATCAATTGGTCCTGTCTCAACAGATTACTCTAGACAACTGATCGAGAAAATTGCCTTCTTGGTATTTTTGTCCGGATCACTTGTCGCAAGGGATGTCCGTCTGAAGACCATCTTGGGCAATATATCCTCGGTGGATTACATCAACCTACAGGGGGAACGAGAGGCTCCCTAGCTATGAGGGAAGTATCTCGGATTCTGGAGTGGGTGGAGACCCACATTCGTTCGCTGTCAGCTATCCACATTCCGGGTGTGGACATCTGGGAAATGGCTTTCCTCAGCAGACAATACTTTAATCCAGGGGATTAGTCTCTCCATCCCGATTGTTTGCCAAGATTTGCAAGAGGTAGATCTGATGACGTCTCATTAACAAGTTGCCCAGATATGGGTCGAGGGACAGGGATCCTCAGGCGGAGCTAACAGATGCATTAGCGGTGCCTTGGAGGAGGTTCAATCTAATTTATCGTTTCTGGCCGTTACCACTACTTCTTAGTGTAGTGGCTCGAATCAAGCAGGCGTCAGTGATACTGATTGCTCCGTCTTGACCGCAAAGGATATGGTTCGTGGACTAGTGGGGATGTCGTTATCTCCTCAGACCAGAAAAGAGGGATGCCTTTTTAGGGTGCATTCTGGATCTATCCTCCTTAGGAGTTGTCCCGGTGCCTATTGAAGAAAGAGGTTTGGGGTTTTATTCAAACCTTTTTGTGGTCCCAAAGAAGAGGAGGGAACATTCCGCTCAATTCTGGACCTAAAGTGCTTAAACAAATTTCTCAGTGTCCCTTCCTTTTAAGATGGAGATAAGGTCCATCCTTCCTTTAATTCAGAAAGGCCAGTTTTTGACCACTATAGATCTGAAGGACACTTAAGTTTATGTTCCAATCCACAGGGAACAATTTCAGTTCCTGAGGTTTGCATTCCTGGACCAGCACTTCCAGTTTATTGCCCTTTCGTTTGGCCTAGCTACTGCTCCAAGAATCTTTACAAAGGTTCTGGGGGCTCTTCTAGCCATTGCCAGAACTCAGGGTATTGCAGTAGCCTCATACTTTGACAATATTCTGGTGCAAGTCCCTTCTCAGTCTTCTTAAATCACATGGACAAAAGATTAACTTGGAAAAGAGTTCTCTTATCTCAAGTACCAGTGTGGAATTCCTGGGTACTATAATAGACTCCATATCCATGAGGATAATTCTAACAGACCAGAGACGTTGCAAGCTAATTTCGGCATGTCTTGCCCTCCGGATCTTGAGTCCCTCTGTGGCTCAGTGTAGGGAGGTGATTGATCTCCTGGTGTCCTGCATGGACATTATTCATTTTTCCAGGTTCCATCTCAGACCTTTACAACTGTGCATGCTGAGGCAGTGGAACGGCGATCATTCAGATCTGTCTCAACAGATTGTATTAGCCGGTCGAGAGAATCGCTCTCTTGGTGGCTCTGTCCAGATCATCTGTGGTGAGGGACATGCTTCTTAAGACCATCCTTGGAGACTCTGATTACGGACGCAAACCTATATGGTTGGGGAGCTGTTTGGGGTGCCAGGAAGGCACAGGGAGTTGTGGACTCAGGAGACGTCCCTCCCAATCAATATTTTGGAACTACAGGCAATCTTCAAGACCTTGAAGGCTTGGCTACTTCTGGGTTCGTCCCAGTTTATCAGATTCCAATCAGACAATATAACCTCGGTGGCTTACATCAACCATCAGGGGGAAACGAGAAGTTCCTTGGCTATAAAGGAAGTATCTCAGATTCTGGAGTGGAAGGAGGCCGACAGCTGTTCGCTGTCAGCGATCCACATTCCGGGTGTGGACAACTGGGAGGCGGATTTTCTCAGCAGACAATCCTTCCATCCAAGGGAATAATATCTCCATCCCGAGGTGTTTGCAGAGATATGCAGCAAGAGGGGGACGCTGGAGATAGATCTCATGACGTCCCGTCTCAGTACTAAGCTATAAGATTGTAGCATTTTTTAATGCTACAATCATGTGCTTCCTTTTTGTTTAAACTTAAAACGGATGCGTCTGTCCTGAAGGGGTTAAACAACTTCTCCAATTTACTGCTGTTACCAAATTTTCTTAGTTTAATTGTTATCCTTTGTTGAAAAGCAGGAAGGTAAGTTCAGTAGTGTGCACGTGTGTGCAGCAATATATGGCAGCAGTTTTGTTGTTTGTTATACGTTAACAAAAGCACTATATCCTGTCGTGTAGTGCTCCAGACGTGCACGCCACCTATCTAGATATCTCTTCAACAAACAATAACATGAACACGAGAACAAAGCAAATGGGATAATAGAAGTAAATTGGAAGCTTTTTTTTATCTGAATCATGAAAGAAAAAATTTGTGTTGTTCAAATACTTCTCCCTCACCCTTCCAGTTCATTTAGCAACTGTGCAGCATACCCCCCACAATGCCAGGCCAGTGACGTGACAATACATGGTTATCATCCATACATTCTGGGAATGCACTTCTGGGAGCTAGCTGAACACATGAGCCAATGACAAGAGGTATATGTGCAGCCACTAACTGCTAGCTCCCAGTAGTGTGTTGCTCTCCAGAGCCTACCTAGATATACTCTTAAATAAGCAATACCAAGAGAATGAGACAAATTAAGTAATATAAGTAAACAGGAAAAAAGATCAGAGTGACTAGAAACTACTGGTCACTAAAGTATGACACAAAAATATAAAAACATTTTTCAGACAAGCAATTCCGAGGTAATATTAATCTGCTTAAAAATACAATCAACCCTAAAGAGCGGCAGGCAATTTCAAAGTCCTGTGAGGTGGCAGATCCCAGGAAGTACCCCAGTCCCAATTAGGAGAGGGGCAAAATGTATTTCTCCAACATAGGTGTGTCCGGTCCACGGCGTCATCCTTACTTGTGGGATATTCTCCTCCCCAACAGGAAATGGCAAAGAGCCCAGCAAAGCTGGCCATATAGTCCCTCCTAGGCTCCGCCTACCCCAGTCATTCTCTTTGCCGTTGCACAGGCAACATCTCCACGGAGATGGCTTAGAGTTTTTTGGTGTTTAAATGTAGTTTTTGTTCTTCAATCAAGAGTTTGTTATTTTAAAATAGTGCTGGTATGTACTATTTACTCTGGAACAGAAAAGAGATAAAGATTTCTGTTTGTAAGAGGAAGATGATTTTAGCAACCGTTACTAAAATCGATGGCTGTTTCCACACAGGACTGTTGAGATGAAGTAACTTCAGTTGGGGGAAACAGTGGGCAGACTTTGCTGCTTGAGGTATGACACATTTCTAACAAGACTTGGTAATGCTGGAAGCTGTCATTTTCCCTATGGGAACCGGTAAGCCATTTTCTTAGTTTAAGTAAAAGAATAAAGGGCTTCATTAGGGCTTAAAAAACTGGTAGACATTTTTCTGGGCTAAAACGATTACTTTACTAAGTATATTTGGCAGATTATTACTTTTAATAGTTGTTAAATCTTGGGGATTGTTTTAATAAAAACTGCAGGCACTGTATTGGACACCTTTTTCACTGGGGGCCTTTTCTAGTCATAGAGCCTCATTTTCGCGCCACTAATGCGCAGTTGTTTTTGGAAAGCATGGCATGCAGATGCATGTGTGAGGAGCTAAGAACCACTGAAAAAGCTTATTGAAGGCATCATTTGGTATCGTATTCCCCTCTGGGCTTGGTTGGGTCTCAGCAAAGCAGATTCCTGGGACTGTATAGGGGTTAAATGTAAAAACGGCTCCGGTTCCGTTATTTTAAGGGTTAAAGCTTTCAAATTTGGTGTGCAATACTTTTAAGGCTTTAAGTTACTGTGGTGAAATTTTGGTGAATTTTGAACAATTCCTTCATACTTTTTCACATATTCAGTAATAAAGTGTGTTCAGTTTAAAATTTAAAGGGACAGTAACGGTTTTATTGTAAAACGTTTTTTGTGCTTTGTTGACAAGTTTAAGCCTGTTTAACATGTCTGAACCATCAGATAACGATGTTCTATATGTATGAAAGCCAATGTGTCTCCCCTTTTGAATATATGTGATAATTGTGCCATAGTGTCCAAACAAAGTAGGGATAATAATGCCATAGATATATTGCCCAAGATGATTCCTCTAATGAGGGGAGTAAGCATGGTACTGCATCATCCCCTTCTGTGTCTACACCAGTTTTGCCCACACAAGAGGCCCCTAGTACATCTAGTGCGCCAATACTTATTACCATACAACACTTAATGGCTGTAATGGATAATTCTATTGCATGCATTTTTTCCAAAATGCCTACTTATCAGAGAAAGCGTGATTGCTCTGTTTTAAACACTGAAGAGCAAGAGGACGCTGATGATATCTGTTCTGACATACCCTCACACCAATCTGAAGGGGCCAGGAGGGAGGTTTTGTCTGAGGGAGAAATTTCAGATTCAGGAAAAATTTCTCAACAAGCAGAACCTGATATTGTAACTTTTAAATTTAAATTAGAACATCTCCACGCACTACTTAAGGAGGTATTATCTACTCTGGATGATTGTGACAATTTGGTCATTCCAGAGAAATTAGGTAAGATGGACAAGTTCCTAGAGGTTCCGGTGCCCCCCGATGTTTTTCCTATACCCAAGCGGGTGGCGGACATAGTAAATAAGGAGTGGGAAAGGCCCGGCATACCTTTTGTCCTCCCCCTATATTTAAGAAATTATTTCCTATAGTCGACCCCAGAAAGGACTTATGGCATACAGTCCCCAAGGTCGAGGGGGCGGTTTCTACTCTAAACAAACGCACTTCTATTCCTATAGAAGATAGTTGTGCTTTCAAGATCCTATGGATTTAAGGTTAGAGGGTTTGCTTAAAAAGATGTTTGTTCAGCAAGGTTACCTTCTACAACCAATTTCATGCATTGTTCCGGTCACTACAGCTGCGTGTTTCTGGTTCGAAGAACTAGAAAAGTCGCTCAATAAAGAATCTTCGTACGAGGAGGTTTTGGACAGAGTTCAAGCTTTTAAATTGGCTAACTCTTTTATTTTAGATGCCGCTTTGCAATTAGCTAGATTAGCGGCGAATAATTCAGGGTTTGCTATCGTGGCGCGCAGAGCGCTTTTGCTTAACATCCCTTTCAAGGGTAAAACACTGTTTGGCCCTGACTTGAAAGAGATTATTTCAGACATCACTGGGGGAAAGGGCCACGCCCTTCCTCTGGATAGGTCTTTTAAGGCTAAAAATAAACCAAATTTTCGTCCCTTTCGCAGAAACGGACCAGCCTCAAATTCTACACCCTCTAAGCAAGAGGGTAATACTTCTCAAACCAAGCCAGCCTGGAGGCCGATGCAAGGCTGGAACAAGGGTAAGCAGGCCAAGTCACCTGCCACTGCTACCAAAACAGCATGAAGTGTTGGCCCCCGATCTGGGACCGGATCTGGTGGGGGGCAGACTTTCTCTCTTTGCTCAGGCTTGGGCAAGAGATGTTCAGGATCCTTGGGCGCTAGAAATAGTTTCTCAAGGTTATCTCCTGGAATTCAGGGAACTACCCCCAAGGGGAAGGTTCCACAGGTCTCAATTATCTTCGAACAGGCATTCTTACACTGTGTAGAAGACCTGTTAAGCATGGGAGTGATTCATCCTGTTCCATTAGGAGAACAAGGGATGGGTTTTTACTCCAACCTGTTCATAATTCCCAAAAAAGAGGGAACATTCAGACCAATTTTAGATCTCAAGATTCTAAACAAGTTTCTAAGGGTTTCATCGTTCAAAATGGAAACCATTCGAACGATCCTTCCTACCATCCAGGAAGGTCAATTCATGACCACGGTGGACTTAAAGGATGCGTACCTACGTATTCCTATCCACAAGGAACATTTTCGGTTCCTGAGGTTCGCCTTTCTGGACAAGCATTACCAGTTTGTGGCACTTCCATTCGGATTAGCCACTGCTCCAAGGATTTTCACAAAGGTACTAGGGTCCCTTCTAGCGGTGCTAAGACCAAGGGGCATTGCAGTAGTACCTTACTTGGACGACATCCTGATTCAAGTGTCGTCTCTGTCAAAAGCAAGGGCTCATACGGACATTGTCCTAGCTTTTCTCAGATCTCACAGGTGGAAAGTGAACATAGAAAAAAGTTCTCTGTCCCCGTCAACAAGAGTTCCCTTCTTGGGAACAATAATAGTTTCCTTAGAAATGAAGGTTTTTCTGACAGAGGCCAGAAAATCAAAACTTCTAAGCTCTTGTCAGGTACTTCATTCTGTTCTTCTTCCTTCCATAGCGCAGTGCATGGAAGTAATAGGTTTGATGGTTGCGGCAAGGGACATAGTTCCTTTTGCACGAATTCATCTAAGACCATTACACCTGTGCATGCTCAGACAGTGGAATGGGGATTATACAGACTTGTCTCCGACGATACAAGTAGATCAAATAACCAGAGATTCACTCCGTTGGTGGCTGACCCTGGACAACCTGTCACAGGGAATGAGCTTCCGCAGACCAGAGTAGGTCATTGTCACGACCGACGCCAGTCTGGTGGGCTGGGGCGCGGTCTGGGAACCCCTTAAAGCTCAGGGTCTATGGTCTCGGGAAGAATCTCTTCTCCCGATAAACATTCTGGAACTGAGAGCGATATTCAATGCTCTCAAGGCTTGGCCTTGACTAGCAAAGGCCAAATTCATAAGGTTTCAATCAGACATCATGACGACTGTTACATATATCAACCATCAGGGGGAAACAAGGAGTTCCCTGGCGATGGAGGAGCATCCGGGGGAGTGGGAACTCCATCTGGAAATCTTTGCCCAAATAACTCAATTATGGGGCATTCCAGACATGGTTCTGATGGCCTCTCGTCAGAACTTCAAGGTCCCTTGTTACGGGTCCAAATCCAGGGATCCCAAGGCGACTCTATTGGATACAATAGTAGCACCTTGGATCTTCAACCTAGCTTATGTATTCCCACCGTTTCCTCTCATTCCCAGGCTGGTAGCCAGGATCAATCTGGAGAGGGCTTCGGTGATCTTGATAGTTCCTGTGTGGCCACGCAGGACTTGGTATGCAGACCTGGTGAATGTGTCATCGGCTCCACCATGGAAGCTACCTTTGAGACAGGACCTTCTTATTCAGGGTCCATTCGAACATCCGAATCTGGTTTTCCTCCAACTGACTGCTTGGAGTTTGAACGCTTGATTTCTCCAACATAGGTGTGTCCGGTCCACGGCGTCATCCTTACTTGTGGGATATTCTCTTCCCCAACAGGAAATGGCAAAGAGCCCAGCAAAGCTGGTCACATGATCCCTCCTAGGCTCCGCCTACCCCCGTCATTCTCTTTGCCGTTGTACAGGCAACATCTCCACGGAGATGGCTTAGAGTTTTTTAGTGTTTAACTGTAGTTTTTATTATTCAATCAAGAGTTTGTTATTTTAAAATAGTGCTGGTATGTACTATTTACTCAGAAACAGAAAAGAGATGAAGATTTCTGTTTGTATGAGGAAAATGATTTTAGCACCGTAACTAAAATCCATGGCTGTTCCACACAGGACTGTTGAGAGCAATTAACTTCAGTTGGGGGAACAGTGTGCAGTCTCTTGCTGCTTGAGGTATGACACATTCTAACAAGACGATGTAATGCTGGAAGCTGTCATTTTTCCCTATGGGATCCGGTAAGCCATGTTTATTACGATGGTAAATAAGGGCTTCACAAGGGCTTATTAAAATTGTAGACTTTTATGGGCTAAATCGATTCAGTTTTAAAACATATTTAGCCTTGAGGAATCATTTTATCTGGGTATTTTTATATTATATTGATATTATAATATCGGCAGGCACTGTATTAGACACCTTATTTCTCTGGGGCTTTCCCAAAGCATAAGCAGAGCCTCATTTTCGCGCCGGTGTGGCGCACTTGTTTTTGAGAGGCATGGCATGCAGTCGCATGTGAGAGGAGCTCTGATACTTACAAAAGACTTTCTGAAGGCGTCATTTGGTATCGTATTCCCCTTTGGGTTTGGTTGGGTCTCAGCAAAGCAGATACCAGGGACTGTAAAGGGGTTAAAGTGTTAAAACGGCTCCGGTTCCGTTATTTTAAGGGTTAAAGCTTCCAAATTTGGTGTGCAATACTTTTAAGGCTTTAAGACACTGTGGTGAAAATTTGGTGAATTTTGTACAATTCCTTCATGTTTTTTCGCAATTGCAGTAATAAAGTGTGTTCAGTTTAAAATTTAAAGTGACAGTAACGGTTTTATTTTAAAACGTTTTTTGTACTTTCTTATCAAGTTTATGCCTGTTTAACATGTCTGAACTACCAGATAGACTGTGTTCTGAATGTGGGGAAGCCAGAATTCCTGTTCATTTGAATAAATGTGATTTATGTGATAATGACAATGATGCCCAAGATGATTCCTCAAGTGAGGGGAGTAAGCATGGTACTGCATCATTCCCTCCTTCGTCTACACGAGTCTTGCCCACTCAGGAGGCCCCTAGTACATCTAGCGCGCCAATACTCCTTACTATGCAACAATTAACGGCTGTAATGGATAATTCTGTCAAACATTTTAGCCAAAATGAACCCTTGTCAGCGTAAGCGTGGCTGCTCTGTTTTAGTTACTGAAGAGCATGACGACGCTGATATTAATATCTCTGAAGGGCCCCTAACCCATTCTGAGGGGGCCAGGGAGGTTTTGTCTGAGGGAGAAATTACTGATTCAGGGAACATTTCTCAACAGGCTGAACCTGATGTAATTGCATTTAAATTTAAGTTGGAACATCTCCGCATTCTGCTTAAGGAGGTATTATCCACTCTGGATGATTGTGAAAAGTTGGTCATCCCAGAGAAACTATGTAAAATGGACAAGTTCCTAGAGGTGCCGGAGCTCCCAGAAGCTTTTCCTATACCCAAGCGGGTGGCGGACATTGTTAATAAAGAATGGGAAAGGCCCGGTATTCCTTTCGTCCCTCCCCCCATATTTAAAAAATTGTTTCCTATGGTCGACCCCAGAAAGGACTTATGGCAGACAGTCCCCAAGGTCGAGGGAGCGGTTTCTACTTTAAACAAACGCACCACTATACCCATAGAGGATAGTTGTGCTTTCAAAGATCCTATGGATAAAAAATTAGAAGGTTTGCTTAAAAAGATGTTTGTTCAGCAGGGTTACCTTCTACAACCAATCTCATGCATTGTCCCTGTCACTACAGCCGCATGTTTCTGGTTTGATGAGCTGATAAAGGCGCTCGATAGTGATTCTCCTCCTTATGGGGAGATTATGGACAGAATCAATGCTCTCAAATTGGCAAATTCTTTCACCCTAGACGCCACTTTGCAATTGGCTAGGTTAGCGGCTAAGAATTCTGGGTTTGCTATTGTGGCGCGCAGAGCGCTTTGGTTGAAATCTTGGTCGGCTGATGCGTCTTCCAAGAACAAGCTATTAAACATTCCTTTCAAGGGGAAAACGCTGTTTGGCCCTGACTTGAAAGAGATTATCTCGGATATCACTGGGGGTAAGGGCCACGCCCTTCCTCAGGATCGGCCTTTCAAGGCGAAAAATAGACCTAATTTTCGTCCCTTTCGTAAAAACGGACCAGCCCAAAGTGCTACGTCCTCTAAGCAAGAGGGTAATACTTCTCAAGCCAAGCCAGCTTGGAGACCAATGCAAGGCTGGAACAAGGGAAAGCAGGCCAAGAAGCCTGCCACTGCTACCAAGACAGCATGAAATATTGGCCCCCGATCCGGGACCGGATCTGGTGGGGGGCAGACTCTCTCTCTTCGCTCAGGCTTGGGCAAGAGATGTTCTGGATCCTTGGGCGCTAGAAATAGTCTCCCAGGGTTATCTTCTGGAGTTCAAGGGACTTCCCCCAAGGGGGAGGTTCCACAGGTCTCAGTTGTCTTCAGACCACATAAAAAGACAGGCGTTCTTACATTGTGTAGAAGACCTGTTAAAAATGGGAGTGATTCATCCTGTTCCATTAAGAGAACAAGGGATGGGGTTCTACTCCAATCTGTTCATAGTTCCCAAAAAAGAGGGAACGTTCAGACCAATCTTAGATCTCAAGATCTTAAACAAGTTTCTCAAGGTTCCATCTTTCAAGATGGAAACCATTCGAACTATTCTTCCTTCCATCCAGGAGGGTCAATTCATGACCACGGTGGATTTAAAGGATGCGTATCTACATATTCCTATCCACAAGGAACATCATCGGTTCCTAAGGTTCGCATTCCTGGACAAACATTACCAGTTCGTGGCGCTTCCTTTCGGATTAGCCACTGCTCCAAGGATTTTCACAAAGGTACTAGGGTCCCTTCTAGCGGTGCTAAGACCAAGGGGCATTGCAGTAGTACCTTACCTGGACGACATTCTGATTCAAGCGTCGTCCCTTCCTCAAGCAAAGGCTCACACGGACATTGTCCTGGCCTTCCTCAGATCTCACGGCTGGAAAGTGAACGTGGAAAAGAGTTCTCTATCCCCGTCAACAAGGGTTCCCTTCTTGGGAACAATTATAGACTCCTTAGAAATGAGGATCTTTCTAACAGAGGCCAGAAAGACAAAACTTCTAGACTCTTGTCGGATACTTCATTCCGTTCCTCTTCCTTCCATAGCTCAGTGCATGGAAGTGATCGGGTTGATGGTAGCGGCGATGGACATAGTTCCTTTTGCGCGCATTCATCTAAGACCATTACAACTGTGCATGCTCAGTCAGTGGAATGGGGACTATACAGACTTGTCTCCGAAGATACAATTAAATCAGAGGACCAGAGACTCACTCCGTTGGTGGCTGTCCCTGGACAATCTGTCTCAAGGGATGACGTTCCGCAGACCAGAGTGGGTCATTGTCACGACCGACGCCAGTCTGATGGGCTGGGGCGCGGTCTGGGGATCCCTGAAAGCTCAGGGTCTTTGGTCTCGGGAAGAATCTCTTCTACCGATAAATATTCTGGAACTGAGAGCGATATTCAATGCTCTCAAGGCCTGGCCTCGGCTTGCGAGGACCAAGTTCATACGGTTTCAATCAGACAACATGACAACTGTTGCGTACATCAACCATCAGGGGGGAACAAGGAGTTCCCTAGCGATGGAAGAAGTAACCAAAATCATTCTATGGGCGGAGTCTCACTCCTGCCACCTGTCTGCTATCCACATCCCAGGAGTGGAAAATTGGGAAGCGGATTTTCTGAGTCGTCAGACATTGCATCCGGGGGAGTGGGAACTCCACCCGGAAATCTTTGCCCAAGTCACTCACCTGTGGGGCATTCCAGACATGGATCTGATGGCCTCTCGTCAGAACTTCAAAGTTCCTTGCTACGGGGCCAGATCCAGGGATCCCAAGGCGGCTCTAGTGGATGCACTAGTAGCACCTTGGACCTTCAAACTAGCTTATGTGTTCCCGCCATTTCCTCTCATCCCCAGGCTGGTAGCCAGGATCAATCAGGAGAGGGCGTCGGTGATCTTGATAGCTCCTGCGTGGCCACGCAGGACTTGGTATGCAGATCTGGTGAATATGTCATCGGCTCCACCTTGGAAGCTACCTTTGAGACGAGACCTTCTTGTTCAGGGTCCGTTCGAACATCCGAATCTGGTTTCACTCCAGCTGACTGCTTGGAGATTGAACGCTTGATTTTATCGAAGCGAGGATTCTCAGATTCTGTTATCGATACTCTTGTTCAGGCTAGAAAGCCTGTGACTAGAAAGATTTACCACAAAATTTGGAAAAAATATATCTGTTGGTGTGAATCTAAAGGATTCCCTTGGGACAAGGTTAAGATTCCTAGGATTCTATCCTTCCTTCAAGAAGGATTGGAAAAAGGATTATCTGCAAGTTCCCTGAAGGGACAGATTTCTGCCTTGTCGGTATTACTTCACAAAAAGCTGGCAGCTGTGCCAGATGTTCAAGCCTTTGTTCAGGCTCTGGTTAGAATCAAGCCTGTTTACAAACCTTTGACTCCTCCTTGGAGTCTCAATTTAGTTCTTTCAGTTCTTCAGGGGATTCCGTTTGAACCCTTGCATTCCGTTGATATTAAGTTATTATCTTGGAAAGTTTTGTTTTTAGTTGCGATTTCTTCTGCTAGAAGAGTCTCAGAATTATCTGCTCTGCAGTGTTCTCCTCCTTATCTGGTGTTCCATGCAGATAAGGTGGTTTTACGTACTAAACCTGGTTTTCTTCCTAAAGTTGTTTCTAACAAAAACATTAACCAGGAGATTATCGTACCTTCTCTGTGTCCAAAACCAGTTTCAAAGAAGGAACGTTTGTTGCACAATTTGGATGTTGTTCGCGCTCTAAAATTCTATTTAGATGCTACAAAGGATTTTAGACAAACATCTTCCTTGTTTGTTGTTTATTCAGGTAAAAGGAGAGGTCAAAAAGCAACTTCTACCTCTCTCTCTTTTTGGATTAAAAGCATCATCAGATTGGCTTACGAGACTGCCGGACGGCAGCCTCCCGAAAGAATCACAGCTCATTCCACTAGGGCTGTGGCTTCCACATGGGCCTTCAAGAACGAGGCTTCTGTTGATCAGATATGTAGGGCAGCGACTTGGTCTTCACTGCACACTTTTACCAAATTTTACAAGTTTGATACTTTTGCTTCTTCTGAGGCTATTTTTGGGAGAAAGGTTTTACAAGCCGTGGTGCCTTCCATTTAGGTGACCTGATTTGCTCCCTCCCTTCATCCGTGTCCTAAAGCTTTGGTATTGGTTCCCACAAGTAAGGATGACGCCGTGGACCGGACACACCTATGTTGGAGAAAACAGAATTTATGTTTACCTGATAAATTTCTTTCTCCAACGGTGTGTCCGGCCCACGGCCCGCCCTGGTTTTTTAATCAGGTCTGATAATTTATTTTCTTTAACTACAGTCACCACGGTACCATATGGTTTCTCCTATGCAAATATTCCTCCTTAACGTCGGTCGAATGACTGGGGTAGGCGGAGCCTAGGAGGGATCATGTGACCAGCTTTGCTGGGCTCTTTGCCATTTCCTGTTGGGGAAGAGAATATCCCACAAGTAAGGATGACGCCGTGGACCGGACACACCGTTGGAGAAAGAAATTTATCAGGTAAACATAAATTCTGTTTTTATCAAAGCGTGGGTTTTCAGATTCTGTAATAGATACTCTTATTCAGGCTAGAAAGCCTGTAACTAGAAAAATTTACCATAATATATGGAAAAAATATATCTGTTGGTGTGAATCTAAAGGATTCCCATGGAACAAGCTAAAAATTCCTAAGATTCTTTCCTTTCTACAAGAAGGTTTGGAGAAAGGATTTTCTGCAAGTACAGATCTCTGCTTTAACTGTTTTACTTCACAAAAGGCTGGCAGCTGTGCCAGACGTTTCAGCGTGTGTTCAGGCTCTGGTTAGAATCAAGCCTGTTTACAGACCTTTGACTCTTCCCTGGAGTCTTAATCTAGTTCTTTCAGTTCTTCAAGGGGTTCCGTTTGGACCCTTACATTCCGTAGATATTAAGTTATTATCTTGGAAAGTTTTGTTTTAGGTTGCAATTTCTTCCGCTAGAAGAGTTTCTGAGTTATCTGCTCTGCAGTGTTCTCCGCCCTATCTGGTCCATGCAGATAAGGTGGTTTTACGTACTGAGCCTGGTTTTCTTCCGAAGGTTGTTTCCAACAAAAATATTAACCAGGAGATAGTTGTACCTTCTTTGTGTCCGAATCCAGTTTCATAGAAGGAACGTTTGTTACACAATTTGGACGTTGTCCGTGCTCTAAAATTCTATTTAGAGGCTACTGAAGATTTTAGACAAACATCTTCTTTGTTTGTTGTTTATTCTGGTTAAAGGAGAGGTAAAAAAGCAACTTCTACCTCTCTTTCCTTTTGGTTTAAAAGCATCATCAGATTGGCTTTTGAGACTGCCGGACGGCAGCCTCCTGAAAGTATCACAGCTCACTCCACTAGGGCTGTGGCTTCCACATGGGCCTTCAAGAATGAGGTTCCTGTTGACCAAATTTTTTTTAAATTATATACTTTTGCTTCTTCGGAGGCTATTTTTGGGAGAAAGGTTTTGCAAGCCGTGGTGCCTTCCGTTTGGGTGACCTGATTTGCTCCCTCCCTTCATCCGTGTCCTTAAGCTTTGGTATTGGTTCCCACAAGTAAGGATGACGCCGTGGACCGGACACACCTAGGTTGGAGAAAACAGAATTTATGCTTACCTGATAAATTACTTTCTCCAACGGTGTGTCCGGTCCACGGCCCGCCCTGGTTTTTTAATCAGGTCTGATGAATTATTTTCTCTAACTACAGTCACCACGTTACCATATGGTTTCTCCTATATATATTTCCTCCTGTCCGTCGGTCGAATGACTGGGGTAGGCGGAGCCTAGGAGGGACTATATGGCCAGCTTTGCTGGGCTCTTTGCCATTTCCTGTTGGGGAGGAGAATATCCCACAAGTAAGGATGACGCCGTGGACCGGACACACGTTGGAGAAAGTAATTTATCAGGTAAGCATAAATTCTGTTTTTTTAACAGATGAATATTACTTTGGAATGACTTGTCTTAAAGGGTCATTAAACACTTTGAGATGGTAATATAAAATGGTAAATCATATATATATTAAAAAAACTCTGCAATATACTTTCATTATTTATTTTGTCCCCTTTTCCTGTAATTCTATTCTGAATTTGTGAGCATTTCAGTTCCTGTTAGAAATTAAAGTGCAGAATATTGTTATATTCCACACAGCTATTGGCTGCACACTCTAGTGACCTATTTATAACTGTCCCTAATTGGCCACAGCAGAGAAGGTAACTTAAGTTACAACATGGCAGCTCCCTTTGTTTTATAGACACTAAAACTTTACTTATTTGGTCACTATTTAAACAACTAATTAAACTTTAAAAAATAAATCTTCATGTTATTCACAGACTAATCTTTTCTTTAAATGAATCCTGCTATCTAGCATCCTCCTTTTGTTATATTTCACCTCTGAAAATTGGTTAAAGGGACATTGTACACTAGATTTTTCTTTGCATAAATGTTTTGTAGATGATCCATTTATATAGCACATCTGGGAGTATTTTGGTAACAATGTATAGTATTGTTTATTTTTATATAACATTGTGCTGATTTTCAGACTCCTAGCCAATCCCCACAGTTTTAGATGCATACGGATGTCTACAGACTCCTGGTCATGTAATGGGTCTTTTCATATACAGGGGACGGGGGAGTGTCTGCCTGTTCCTGCTTTCCCAGTCCCTTTCAGTGGGTGTCCCAGCCTAACCTCACCAACAGAGCTAAACTGGGAGCTTCTAAGGAAGTTTTTAAAAGGTTTTATACTAGATGTTTAGATCAGTATATGTGCATATTCTTCTTTATAGTCTATTCTCATTTTAATTTGCACATTGTGCTTTCCTACCTTTGTATTTTCTTTTTTCTTCCTTATATTCTTCTAGGAAAAGGACATAGGGTGGGTAGTGGTTCATCTGTTTCCCCTTTTTCATGAATGTATTTCATGATTTGGATAGAACATACAATTTTAAACAACTTTCCTATTTACTTCCATTATCAAATTTGCTTTCTTATCGTGTTATCCTTTGCTGAAGGAACATCAGTGCTCTACTGGCAGCAAGATAAACACATCTAGTCAGCCAATCACAAGAGACAAATGTGTGCACCAACCAGCAGCTAGCTCCAACTAGTGTAGGATATGTGTGTATTCTTTTTCAACAAGGGATACTAAGAGAACAAAGCACATTTAAAAATAGTAGTGCATTTAAAAGTGTCTTAAAATTACATGAAAGTAAAGTTTTCACTGCCACTCTTATTTGTAATGATAAGAATATATTGTTAACCTTTTATAGAAGGTATAGTAAGACACAGAAATCGGCTAACAGCCTTCAATCATGGAGGATGACTTGTTTTTAAGGCACCAGTAACTTATTTTGCTGTCTCTT
>NW_026511618.1:0-86885 GCF_027579735.1 Bombina bombina
ACACAGTGACAAAATCACACACACACAGTGACATTATCACACACACAGTGACACTATCTCTATCACACACACACAGTGACAAAATCACACCCAGTGACACTGTCTCACTATCACACACCCAGTGACACTGTCTCACTATCACACACCCAGTGACACTGTCTCACTATCACACACACTGACACTATCTCACTATCACACACAGTGACAAAATCACACACACAGTGACACTATCTCACTATCACACACACAGTGACACCCACACTATCACACACACAGTGACAAAATCACACACACACAGTGACACTATCTCACTATCACACACACAGTGACACTATCACACACACAGTGACACTATCTCACACACAGTGACACTATCTCACTATCACACACACAGTGACAAAATCACACACACAGTGACACTATCTCACTATCACACACACAGTGACACCCACACTATCACACACAGTGACAAAATCACACACACACAGTGACACTATCTCACTATCTCACACACAGTGACACTATCTCACACACAGTGACACTATCTCACACACAGTGACACTATCTCACACACAGTGACACTATCTCACACACAGTGACACTATCTCACACACAGTGACACTATCTCACACACAGTGACACTATCTCACACACAGTGACACTATCTCACACACAGTGACACTATCTCACACACAGTGACACTATCTCACTATCACACACACAGTGACACTATCACACACACAGTGACACTATCTCACTATCACACACACAGTGACACTATCTCACCACAGTGACACTATCACACACAGTGACACTATCACACACACAGTGACACTATCTCACTATCACACACACAGTGACACTATCTCACTATCACACACACAGTGACACTGTCTCACTATCACACACACAGTGACACTATCTCACTATCACACACACAGTGACACTATCTCACACACAGTGACACTATCTCACACACATGACACATCTCACTATCACACACACACAGTGACACTATCACACACACAGTGACACTATCACACACACAGTGACACTATCTCACTATCACACACACAGTGACAAAATCACACACACACACACACAGTGACACTATCTCACTATCACACACACAGTGACACTATCACACACACAGTGACACTATCTCACACACAGTGACACTATCACACACACAGTGACACTATCTCACTATCACACACACAGTGACACTATCTCACTATCACACACACAGTGACACTATCTCACACACAGTGACACTATCTCACACACAGTGACACTATCTCACTATCACACACACAGTGACACTATCACACACACAGTGACACTATCTCACTATCACACACACAGTGACACTATCACACACACAGTGACACTATCTCACTATCACACACACACAGTGACAAAATCACACACACACAGTGACACTATCACACACACAGTGACACTATCACACACACAGTGACACTATCACACACACAGTGACACTATCACACACACAGTGACACTATCACACACACAGTGACACTATCTCACTATCACACACACAGTGACACTATCTCACTATCTCACACACAGTGACACTATCTCACACACAGTGACACTATCACACACACAGACACTATCACACACACAGTGACACTATCACACACACAGTGACACTATCTCACACACAGTGACACTATCTCACACACAGTGACACTATCTCACTATCACACACACAGTGACACTATCACACACACAGTGACACTATCTCACTATCACACACACAGTGACACTATCACACACACAGTGACACTATCTCACACACAGTGACACTATCTCACACACAGTGACACTATCACACACACAGTGACACTATCACACACACAGTGACACTATCACACACACAGTGACACTATCACACACACAGTGACACTATCACACACACAGTGACACTATCTCACTATCACACACACAGTGACAAAATCACACACAGTGACACTATCTCACTATCACACACACAGTGACACTATCTCACTATCACACACACAGTGACACTATCTCACTATCACACACACAGTGACACTATCACACACACAGTGACACTATCACACACACAGTGACACTATCACACACACAGTGACACTATCACACACACAGTGACACTATCTCACTATCACACACACAGTGACACTATCTCACTATCTCACACACAGTGACACTATCACACACACAGTGACACTATCTCACACACAGTGACACTATCTCACTATCACACACACAGTGACACTATCACACACACAGTGACACTATCTCACTATCACACACACAGTGACACTATCTCACACACAGTGACACTATCTCACTATCACACACACAGTGACACTATCTCACTATCACACACCCAGTGACACTATCTCACTATCACACACACAGTGACACTATCTCACTATCACACACACAGTGACACTATCTCACTATCACACACACAGTGACACTATCTCACACACACAGTGACACTATCTCACACACAGTGACACTATCTCACTATCACACACACAGTGACACTATCACACACACAGTGACACTATCACACACACAGTGACACTATCACACACACAGTGACACTATCACACACACAGTGACACTATCACACACACAGTGACACTATCTCACTATCTCACACACAGTGACACTATCACACACACAGTGACACTATCTCACTATCACACACACAGTGACACTATCTCACTATCACACACACAGTGACACTATCACACACACAGTGACACTATCACACACACAGTGACACTATCTCACTATCACACACACAGTGACACTATCTCACTATCACACACACAGTGACACTATCACACACACAGTGACACTATCTCACACACAGTGACACTATCACACACACAGTGACACTATCACACACACAGTGACACTATCACACACAACAGTGACACTATCACACACACACACACAGTGACACTATCACACACACAGTGACACTATCTCACTATCACACACACAGTGACACTATCTCACTATCACACACACAGTGACACTATCACACACACACAGTGACAAAATCACACACAGTGACACTATCTCACTATCACACACACAGTGACACTATCTCACTATCACACACACAGTGACACTATCTCACACACAGTGACACTATCACACACACAGTGACACTATCACACACACAGTGACACTATCACACACACAGTGACACTATCTCACTATCACACACACAGTGACACTATCTCACTATCACACACAATAGCAGTAACACTATCTCACACACAGTGACACTATCTCACTATCACACACACAGTGACACTATCTCACTATCACACACAATAGCAGTAACACTATCACACACACAGTGACACTATCTCACACACAGTGACACTATCTCACTATCACACACACAGTGACACTATCTCACACACAGTGACACTATCACACACACAGTGACACTATCTCACTATCACACACACAGTGACACTATCTCACTATCACACACACAGTGACACTATCTCACTATCACACACACAGTGACACTATCTCACTATCACACACACAGTGACACTATCTCACTATCACACACACAGTGACACTATCTCACTATCACACACACAGTGACACTATCTCACTATCACACACACAGTGACACTATCTCACTATCACACACACAGTGACACTATCTCACTATCACACACACAGTGACACTATCTAACTATCACACACACAGTGACACTATCTAACTATCACACACACAGTGACACTATCTCACTATCACACACACAGTGACACTATCTCACTATCACACACACAGTGACACTATCTCACTATCACACACACAGTGACACTATCTCACTATCACAAACACAGTGACACTATCTCACTATCACACACACAGTGACACTATCTCACTATCACACACACAGTGACACTATCTCACTATCACACACACAGTGACACTATCTCACTATCACACACACAGTGACACTATCTCACTATCACACACACAGTGACACTATCACACACACAGTGACACTATCACACACACAGTGACACTATCACACACACACAGTGACACTATCACACACACAGTGACACTATCACACACACAGTGACACTATCACACACACAGTGACACTATCACACACACAGTGACACTATCACACACACAGTGACACTATCTCACACACAGTGACACTATCACACACACAGTGACACTATCACACACACAGTGACACTATCTCACACACAGTGACACTATCACACACACAGTGACACTATCACACACACAGTGACACTATCTCACTATCACACACACAGTGACACTATCTCACTATCACACACACAGTGACACTATCTCACTATCACACACACAGTGACACTATCACACACACAGTGACACTATCTCACACACAGTGACACTATCTCACACACAGTGACACTATCTCACACACAGTGACACTATCTCACACACAGTGACACTATCTCACTATCACACACACAGTGACACTATCACACACACAGTGACACTATCACACACACAGTGACACTATCTCACACACAGTGACACTATCACACACACAGTGACACTATCTCACACACAGTGACACTATCTCACACACAGTGACACTATCACACACACAGTGACACTATCACACACACAGTGACACTATCTCACACACAGTGACACTATCACACACACAGTGACACTATCTCACTATCACACACACAGTGACACTATCACACACACAGTGACACTATCTCACACACAGTGACACTATCACACACACAGTGACACTATCTCACTATCACACACACAGTGACACTATCACACACACAGTGACACTATCACACACACAGTGACACTATCTCACTATCACACACACAGTGACACTATCACACACACAGTGACACTATCACACACACAGTGACACTATCTCACTATCACACACACAGTGACACTATCTCACTATCACACACACAGTGACACTATCTCACTATCACACACACAGTGACACTATCTCACTATCACACACACAGTGACACTATCACACACACAGTGACACTATCTCACTATCACACACACAGTGACACTATCTCACTATCACACACACAGTGACACTATCTCACTATCACACACACAGTGACACTATCTCACTATCACACACACAGTGACACTATCTCACTATCACACACACAGTGACACTATCTCACACACAGTGACCATCAGACAATAGGAAGCAGCTGCCGGTGTCACTAATAACAATACAATAAACAGGCGCTGCTGCTCTCTGGACGTCTAACTAACACGGGGAGCCTAGGCCGCACATCCCCGGACTTTCCTGCTGCCTTCCCGGGACCCCCCGCCGGTCTCACCCTCTCCGATCTTCTCCAGCTTCTCGTACTTCTGCATGACTGTCAGGCCCCGTGCTGCCGGCTCAGTGCGCAGGTGCCTCTAGCCACGCCCACCTCAGACGTATCAGGGAGGAGCCAAAGAGGCGTGTTATAGCGCCCCGCCCTGGTCAGTAAGACACGCCCATATCTGGCTTCTTAGTGTCATTTTAGTTTCTTTGCATTCTGGGAATTGTAGTTTCTCTTGTTCTAGTGTCTGTTGTCATTTGTGTAACCTGCTGTGTGTAGTGTGTGTCTGTTGTGTAGTGTGTATTGGGTGACACTATCACACACACAATGCTAGAGACACTATCACACACACAGTGACTAACACACACACACACAGTGACACTATCACACACATTGACTATTACACACACACACTGACACTATCACACACACAGTGACTATCACACACACACACAGTGACACTATCACACACACAATGCTAGAGACACTATCACACACACAGTGACTATCACACACACACACAGTGACACTATCACACACATTGACTATCACACACACACACTGACACTATCACACACACAGTGACTATCACACACACGCACACAGTGACACTATCACACACACAGTGACACTATCACACACACAGTGACTATCACACACACACACACAGTGACACTATCACACACACACAGTGACACTATCACACACAGTGACTATCACACACACAATTCCAGTGACACTATCACACACACAGTGACTATCACACACACACACAATTCCAGTGACACTATCACACACACACACACACAATGCCAGTGACACACAGTGACTATCACACACGCACAATGCCAGTGACACTATCACAAACAGTGACACTATCAAACACACACTGCCAGTGACACTATCACACACACAATGCCAGGGACACTATCACACACAGTGACTATCACACAAACACACAATGCCAGTGACACTATCACACACAGACAGTGACACTCACACACACAATGCCAGTGACACTATCACACACACAATGCCAGTGACACTATCAAACAAACAGTTACACTATCACACACACGACAATGCCAATGACACTATCACACGCACAATGCCAGTGACACTATCACACACACAGTGACTATCACACACACACACAATGCCAGTGACACTATCACACACAATGCCAGTGACACTATCACACACATAGTGTCTGCTGTGTAGTGTGTATTGTGTGTCTGTTGTGTAGTCTGTGGTGTGTGTCTGTTGTGTGTCTGTTGTGTAGTGTGTATTGTGTGTCTGTTTTGTGTGTATGTTGTGTAGTCTGTGGTGTGTGTCTTTTGTGTGGTGTGTGTCTGTTGTGTAGTCTGCGGTGTGTGTCTGTATTGTAGTGTGTGTCTGTTGTGTAGTCTGTGGTGTGTGTTTGTTGTGTATTGTGTGTCTGTTGTGTAGTGTGTCTGTTGTGTAGTCTGTGGTATGTGTCTGTTGTGTAATGTGTATTGTGTGTCTGTTGTGTAGTCTGTGGTGTATGTCTGTTATGCAGTGTGTATTGTGTGTCTGTTGTGTAGTCTGTGGTGTGTCTGTTGTGTAGTGTGTGTCTGTATTGTAGTGTGTCTGTAGTGTAGTCTGTGGTGTGTGTCTGTTGTGTATTGTGTGTCAGTTGTGTAGTGTGTATTGTGTGTCTGTCGTGTAGTCTGTGGTGTGTGTCTGTATTGCAGTGTGTGTCTGTTGTGTAGTATGTGGTGTGTGTCTGTTGTGTAGTATGTATTGTGTGTCTGTTGTGTATGTCGGTTGTATAGTGTGTGTCTGTTGTGAAGTCTGTGGTGTGTGTCTGTTGTGTAGTCTGTGGTGTGTGTCTATTGTTTAGTCTGTGGTGTGTGTTGTGTAGTCTGTGGTGTGTGTATTTTGTGTAGTGTGTCTGCTGTGTAGTCTGTGGTGTGTGTCTGTTGTGTAGTCTGTGGTGTTTGTCTGTTGTGTAGTGTGTGTCTGTTGTGTAGTCTGTGGTGTGTGTCTCTTGCCTAATATGTGTCTTTTGTGTAGTCTGTGGAATGTGTCTGTTGTGTAGTCTGTGATGTGTGTCTCTTTAATAGTGTGTGTCTGTTGTGCAGTCTGTGGTGTGTGTCGGTTGTGTAGTATGTGGTGTGTGTCTGTTGGGTAGTCTGTGGTGTGTGTCTGTTGGGTAGTGTGTGTTTGTTGTGTAGTCTGTGGTGTGTGTCTGTAGTGTAGGGTGTGTTTGTTGTGTAGTCTGCGGTGTGTCTGTTGTGTAGTGTGTGTTTGTTGTGTAATGTGTGTCTGTTGTGTAGTCTGTGGTGTGTATCGGTTGTGTAATCTGCGTTGTGTATCTGTTGTGTATCAGGGAGGAGACAAGGAGGCGTGTTATGGTGCCCGTCCTGTTCAGTACGACACGCCCATATCTGGCTTATTAATGTCATTTTTGTTTCTTTGCATTCTGTGAGTTATAGTTTCTCTTGTTCTAGTGTCTGTTGTCACTTGTGTAACCTGCTGTGTGTAGTGTGTGTCTGTTGTGTAGTGTGCGTCTGTTGTGTAGTGTGTGTCTGCTGTGTAGTCTGTGGTGTGTGTCTGTTGTGTAGTGTGTGTCTGTTGTGTAGTCTGTGGTGCGTTTCTGTTGTGTAGTCTGTGGTGTGTGTCTGTATTGTAGTGTGTGTCTGATGTGTAGTCTGTGGTGTGTGTCTCTTGCCTAGTGTGTGTATGTTGTGTAGTATGTGTCTGTTGTGTAGTGTGTGTCTGTGTAGTCTGTGGTGTGTGTCTCTTGCAAAGTGTGTGTCTGTTGTGTAGTCTGTGGTGTGTGTCTGTTGAGTGTGCCGTGTAGTCTGTGGTGTGTGTCTTTTGTGTAGTCTGTGTCTGCTGTGTAGTATGTGGTGTGTGTCTGTTGTGTAGTCTGTGGTGTTTGTCTGTTGTGTAGTGTGTGTCTGTTGTGTAGTCTGTGGTGTGTGTCTCTTGCCTAGTGTGTGTATGTTGTGTAGTATGTGGTGTGTGTCTGTTGTTTAGTGTGTGTCTGTTGTGTAGTCTGTGGTATTTGTCTCTTGCAAAGTGTGTGTCTGTTGTGTAGTCTGTGGTGTGTGTCTGTTTTATAGTCTGTGGTGTGTGTCTGTTGTGTAGTCTGTGGTGTGTGTCTGTTGTGCAGTGTGTGTCTGTTGTGTTGTCTGTGGTGTGTCTGTTGTGTAGTCTGTGTCTGTTGTGTAGTCTGTGGTGTGTCTGCTGTGCAGTGTGTGTCTGTTGTGTAGTCTGTGGTGTGTGTCTATTGTATAGTGTGTGTCTGTTGTGTAGTCTGCAATGTGTGTCTGTTGTGTAGTGTGTTTCTGTTGTGAAATCTGCAGTATGTATCTGTTGTGTAGTCTGCAGTGTGTGTGTTTTGTGTAGTCAGTGGTGTGTGTCTGTAGTGTAGGGTGCATTTGTTGTGTAGTCTACAGTGTGTCTGTTGTGTAGTGTGTGTTTGTTGTGTAATGTGTAGTGTATGTCTTGTGTAGTCTGTGTGGTGTGTATCTGTTGTGTAATCTGTGCTGTGTATCTGTTGTGTAGTGTGTGTCTTGTGTACTCTGTGGTTTGTCTTGTGTAGTGTGTGTGACTGTTGTGTAGTCTGCAGTGTGTGTGTCTGTTGTGTAGTGTGTGTCTGTGTAATCTGCAGTGTGTGTTGTGTTATCTCCAGTGTGTGTCTGTTGTGTAGTCTTTGATGTGTGTCTGTTGTGTAGTGTGTGTCTGTTGTGTAGTCTGTGATGTGTCTGTTGTGTAGTGTATCTTTTGTGTAGTCTACAATGTGTGTCTGTTGTGTAGTCTGCAGTGTGTGTCTCTTGTGCAGTCTGCGATGCGTGTCTGTTGTGTGTGTCTGTTGTGTAGTTTGCGATGGGTGTCTGTTGTGTAGTTTGCAATGTGTGTCTGTTGTGTAGTGTGTGTGTCTGTTCTGTGGTCCGTTTCTTATGTAATCTGCAGTGTGTGTCTGTTGTGTAATCTGCAGTGTGTGTCTGTTGGCTTCTTATTCAGAATTGATGTCAGATAGCTTTAAATATATGTTTATTTAAAAGAAATCTGATTTATGTAATATAGTTACACAGAGGTGAATTACAATTATAAGTAACTGATATTTACAAACTTTCAATAAGTTATATTTTGAAAGGGTTTATTACCAATGGGACACTTATTTTACAAAGGTTTATGTAGACTGAATCTCACTCCATGAAATGCAGGTGTCATTAGCCTGGACGGAGAGTGATGAATATTGCAGCGGATTTCCGGTACTTCATTTCTAAAGCTACAGGAGAACGCAGCATTATCTCCGCTACGTGGGTCTCCCTTCCTCGGTCCAAATCTTACAACAGCACCTGAATTATAGGTCTGACACTAGAGCGGTTGATTTCTAGAGAGAGGTGGCGCAATACAAGTTGCTATTCCCAATGTTATTATTCTAATTTTCAAAAATAGTGGGATATTATACACCCCTCTATCTAAATATTCCTTTTGAAATGAGCACTGAACAAACTTGAATATGTAAGAAATTAAAACAAGTTTATTGATATTCTATATAGAACAATAGAAACAATAGAAAATACTATGATCTGATTAAAAAAGACTTGACACCGGTGCCGACTATATTGTCAATAATAAATCAAATAAAAGACATTCGTTTGTATCTTATAGGTTTAAACATTCAAGTACATTAAAAAGTATCATAAAATCATATACAAAGTGACTTGAGCGGTTTTAATATATAGTAAGCAGTGCACTTGTTATCCGATATAGGGGTGGAAGTATCTATGTTTCTTAAGTCTATTTTCAGTATTGTTACAATTTAAGGTGCCGCAAATGAGTTTGTAGTGTTGATTTTCTTTATAAGTGGATAAAGTTTATCCCGTTTTACCTTATAGTGTATCTGTCTGATTACACTATATTTGTGGAACTGTGATATATAGTGATCTGTCCAAAAGTTATCTTCCTTACGGTCTGTGACCGTTTGTATGTTGGTAATTGGCCGCTCTGTCTGAGATGACTCCTCAGCGGTTTTTAAATTGCGGTCCGTGTTAGCCGCTTGTAGAAAAATGCTTGACTTTAGACCTTTGTGTTGGTCCCTGTAGTGCCACGGTGGTTGGTACTTGGGGTAGTTCTTAGCCGGGCTTTAATCGAGGTGGCTGGTCTTGCTGTGTATGCTTCTCCTTTCGGTCAGTAACCGATTGCTTACTTAGATGTAGCCGCTCCTCCTGCAGGGTTCCTTCGTGGTTTTGTTCTGTGCGGATAAAAGTTAGCCGCTAGATGAAATTTACTGCTTTGAGGTTCTATGATAGTCTTGGTATAGGCAAGGAAATGCAACAATAATACGTTTGCAAATGGTGGTAGAACTTGCTGGACTTTGCTGTAGAAAGAAACTTGTTGCAAAAAGGACACTTGAAGCGCTCCGTTTGCTGCTTTGGTCTTTGTTCACCACAATCAGTGTGGCTGTTGCTCAGGTATCTACGCGTTTCGGCTGGGCAGCCTTTCTCAAGATACCTGTGGGATGGATTTCCTGGCTATTTAAAGCCTATTAGTTAACTCTTGAAATACTGGTCGTAATTTCGTAGTATGTGTCACTTTGATTTTTATTGTTGAATTTATTGCTTTCTTCTGATGTAGTTGATGATACATCATATAAATAACTTAATATTCAAAAAACATAAAGTATTTGTAGCTTATTAGTGTTCCTAGAATATTGTCACATTCAATAAATAAAAAATAAAAATAAATTATTACATTAATAAATTAAGATATATCATTCCTGCAAGTGTTGTAATTGTTAAATACATCAAAAGGAATATTCAAATATATGTAGAGATCTTTGCACTATTATTCTCATTTTATGATTTTTTATTTTGATTTAAAGTTGCACAAACTTCATTGAGTCGTTTGCTGAGTTTTTTATTGAATTGTTTGATTTGGCTTTCCTTATATAATATAAAGGGATATTACAGCAAAAATGACAAATTTTCAAATTTTCTATAAATGCCAGAGAGTGTGTAGTAGTGAATCTTCATGTGATCTGATTGGACTTTAAAGAATGGCATTTAGATCAAGTTCGCTATTCAGGCCTTTAGGGTACAAAGTGCCCATTTCGAATATTAGTTTTGCTTCTTGATGTAAAAGTCTTTTTTTTAAATTTCCTCCTCTACCATCAGTCTTAACTTTCCTTATACCCCAAAATGTCATTTCATTTGGGTTACCTCTATGGAATTGTTTAAAGTGGGCATATAATCTCGTGTTATCTTTCTCTTTTTCAATACTTCGAATATGTTCTCTTAATCTATATTTCAGTTTCCTGCCCGTTTGGCCTAAATATTGAAGCTCACATGAGCATTGTAGTAAGTATATGATGTTGGTATCTGTACACCTTATGATATCATTTATCTTAATTTCTTTTTTAGTCACAGTTGATTTTACCATTTTGGTTTTAGTGCTGTATTTGCACGATTTGCATTCGTGACATCGAAAGAAGCCTGATACAATTTCATTATTAAGGTCATGTTGGTTTGTTCAAGTTTTTGATTTATACTCGCTAGGGGCTAGAATATTTTTTCAGATTTGTAGCTTTCCTGAATATTACGTCTGGACAGTGTTTGCGTCTTTTCCCTATTATGGGGTCACTTCTGGCAATGTGCCAGTGTTTTTAATTATGTTTTCAATCTGTTTATGTTGACTTGAAAAAGTGGTAATGAAAGGGATGTCATAAGGATCTTTTTCTTCTATATTTACTATACTCTTATCTTCCAAAAGTGTCTTTCTATCTATTTCTCTGACTTGTTTATTGGTTTCTAGTAGCGTTTTAGGATGATATCCTCTTTCTACAAATCTGTTGTGTAAAATTTTTGCTTGTCTGTCGTAATCTGATATTTGAGTGCGGTTTCTCCTGATTCTAGAGAATTGGCCCTTTGGTACATTCCTTTTTCATCTTTCGTGGTGGCAGCTTTTAAAGTCTATGTAGCTGTTCGCATCAACTTTCTTAAAAAATGTTGTAGTGGTGATTCTGTTGTCTATTATAGCTATTTCGATGTCCAAAAAGTTAATTTTTGTTTTGTTATATTCATGTGTGAATTGTAATCCAAAGTAATTGGTATTGAAATCTGAAATAAATTGTTCAAGTAATTCCTCATCTCCTCTCCATCTCATCATCTGGAGAGGAGATGAGGAATTACTTGAACAATTTATTTCAGATTTCAATACCAATGACTTTGGATTACAATTCACACATGAATATAACAAAACAAAACTTAACTTTTTGGACATCGAAATAGCTATAATAGACAACAGAATCACCACTACAACATTTTTTAAGAAAGTTGATGCGAACAGCTACATAGAGGGGTAGTTATCAAGCCGTCTACTTTACCTGCCTTCGCCGGTCCAATACCACCGCCTAAGCTCGCCTACCATCGTCGTCGCGGACCTGAATACGTTCGCCTAAGTTATCAAAAAAGCTGTCAAAAAGCTGCGCACCAAGTACGGGGCGATGAGCAGCGGACTGTGAGAGTTATCACTCATCCGATCTTGCTGCTCTTCAGCTTTTTGACAGCTTTATTGCTAGCCTGTCACTAAGCACCCACACTAACTACACTGTTCTACCCCCTATACCGGCGCCCCCGGGGCCCCCCCGCAACTCAATAAAGTTACTAACCCCTAAACCGCCGCTCCTAGACCCCGCCGCAACTCTTATAAATGTATTAACCCCTAAACCGCCGCTCCCGGAGCCCACCGCAAGCTACATTATACATATTAACCCCTAATCTGCCCCCCCATACACCGCCGCAACTATATAAATGTATTACCCCCTAAACCGCCGCTCCCGGAGCCCACCGCAAGCTATACTAAATATGTTAACCCCTAAACCGCCACTCCCGGTGCCCGCCGCAACTATAATATATGTATTAACCCCTAAACCGCTGCTCCCGGACCCCGCCGCCACCTACATTATACCTATTAACCCCTATCCTGCCCCCCCTACACCACCGCCACCTATAATAAAGTTATTAACCCCTATCCTGCGGATCCCGGACTTCGCCACAACTAAATACATTGTTTAACCCCTAAAACGCCGCTCCCGGACCCCGCCGCAACCTATATTAAACTTATTAACCCCTAATCTGCCCCCCCTACACCGTCGCCACCTATAATAAATTTATTATCCCCTATCCTGCCCCCCCCTACACCGTCGCCACTGTAATAAAATGATTAACCCCTAAACCTAAGTCTAACACTAACCCTAACACCCCCCTAACTTAAATATTAATTAAATACATCTAAATAATATTTCTCTTATTAACTAAATGAATCCTATTTAAAACTAAATACTTACCTATAAAATAAACCCTAATATAGCTACAATATAAATAATAATTATATTGTAGCTATCTTAGGATTTATTTTTATTTTACAGGCAACTTTCAATTTATTTTAACTAGGTACAATAGCTATTAAAAACTAATAGGTATAATGTAGGTGGCGGCGGGGTCCGGGAGCGGCGGTTTAGGGGTTAATACATATATTATAGTTGCGGCGGGCACCGGGAGCGGCGGTTTAGGGGTTAACATATTTAGTATAGCTTGCGGTGGGCTCCGGGAGCTTCGGTTTAGGGGGTAATACATTTATTTAGTTGCGGCGGTGTAGGGGGGGCAGATTAGGGGTTAATATGTATAATGTAGCTTGCGGTGGGCTCCAGGAGCAGCGGTTTAGGGGGTAATAACTTTATTTAGTTGCGGCGGTGTAGGGGGAGGCAGATTAGGGGTGTTTAGACTCGGGGTACATGTTAGGGTGTTAGGTGCAGACTGCTCCCATAGCAATCAATGGGATGTCTGGCAGCAGCGAACATGAACTTTCGCTATGGTCAGACTCCCATTGATTCCTATGGGATCCGCCGCCTCCAGGGCGGCGGTTTGAAAACCAGGGACGCTGGGCCGGAAAAGTGCCGAGCGTACCTGCTAGTTTTTTGATAACTAGCAAAAGTAGTCAGATTGTGCCGCACTTGTGTGCGGAACATCTGTAGTGACGTAAGAATCGATCTGTGTCGGACTGAGTCGGGCGGATCGAACCTTACGTCACAAAATTCTACTTTTGCCGGTATCTAGGGCTTGATAACTAAGGCGAATCAGCCTCGCCTCAAATACGCTGCGGAATTCCAGCGTATTTGAGGTAGACACGTTGATAACTAGAGGCCATAGACTTTAAAAGCTGCCACCACGAAAGATGGAAAAGGAATGCAATTCTCTAGAATCAGGAGAAACCGCACTCAAATATCAGATTACGACAGACAAGCAAAAATTTTACACAACAGATTTGTAGAAAGAGGATATCATCCTAAAACGCTACTAGAAACCAATAAACAAGTCAGAGAAATAGATAGAAAGACACTTTTGGAAGATAAGAGTATAGTAAATATAGAAGAAAAAGATCCTTATGACATCCCTTTCATTACCACTTTTTCAAGTCAACATAAACAGATTGAAAACATAATAAAAAACATTGGCACATTGCCAGAAGTGACCCCATAATAGGGAAAAGACTCAAACACTGTCCAGACGTAATATTCAGGAAAGCTACAAATCTGAAAAATATTCTAGCCCCTAGCGAGTATAAATCAAAAACTTGAACATACCAACATGACCTTAATAATGAAATTGTATCAGGCTTCTTTCGATGTCACGAATGCAAATCGTGCAAATACAGCACTAAAACCAAAATAGTAAAATCAACTGTGACTAAAAAAGAAATTAAGATAAATGATATCATAAGGTGTACAGATACCAACATCATATACTTACTACAATGCTCATGTGAGCTTCAATATTTAGGCCAAACGGGCAGGAAACTGAAATATAGATTAAGAGAACATATTCGCAGTATTGAAAAAGAGAAAGATAACACGAGATTATATGCCCACTTTAAACAATTCCATAGAGGTAACCCAAATGAAATGAAATTTTGGGGTATAAGGAAAGTTAAGACTGATGGTAGAGGAGGAAATTTAGAAAAAAGACTTTTACATCAAGAAGCAAAACTAATATTCGAAATGGGCACTTTGTACCCTAAAGGCCTGAATAGCGAACTTGATCTAAATGCCATTCTTTAAAGTCCTATCAGATCACATGAAGATTCACTACTACACACTCTCTGGCATTTATAGAAAATTTGAAAATTTGTCATTTTTGCTGTAATATCCCTTTATATTATATTACGGCTAGATTTAGAGTTTTGTCGGTAACGACCCGCGTAGCTAACGCTGGCTTTTTTCTGGCCGCACCTCTAAAATAACTCTGGTATTGAGAGTCCACAGAATGGCTGCGTTAGGCTCCAAAAAAGGAGCGTAGAGCATTTTTAACGCAACTGCAACTCTCGATACCAGAGTTGCTTACGGACGCGGCCAGCCTCAAAAACGTGCTCGTGCACGATTCCCCCATAGAAAACAATGGGGCTGTTTGAGCTGAAAAAAAACCTAAAACCTGCAAAAAAGCCGCGTTCAGCTCCTAACGCAGCACCATTGTTTGCTATGGGGAAACACTTCCTACGTCTGCACCTAACACCCTAACATGTACCCCGAGTCTAAACACCCCTAACCTTACACTTATTAACCCCTATTCTGCCGCCCCCGCTATCGCTGACCCCTGCATATAATTTTTAACCCCTAATCTGCCGCTCCATAAACCGCCGCTACTTACATTATCCTTATGTACCCCTAATCTGCTGCCCCTAACACCGCCGACCCCTATATTATATTTATTAACCCCTAATCTGCCCCCCACAACGTCGCCTCCACCTGCCTACACTTATTAACCCCTAATCTGCCGAGCGGACCGCACCGCTACTATAATAAAGTTATTAACCCCAATCCGCCTCACTAACCCTATAATAAATAGTATTAACCCCTAATCTGCCCTCCCTAACATCACCGACACCTAACTTCAATTATTAACCCCTAATCTGCCGACCGGAGCTCACCGCTATTCTAATAAATGTATTAACCCCTAAAGCTAAGTCTAACCCTAACACTAACACCCCCCTAAATTAAATATAATTTTAATCTAACAAAATTAATTAACTCTTATTAAATAAATTATTCCTATTTAAAGCTAAATACTTACCTGTAAAATAAATCCTAATATAGCTACAATATAAATTATAATTACATTGTAGCTATTTTAGGATTAATATTTATTTTACAGGCAACTTTGTAATTATTTTAACCATGTACAATAGCTATTAAATAGTTAAGAACTATTTAATAGTTACCTAGTTAAAATAATTAAATTAAAAATTACCTGTAAAATAAATCCTAACCTAAGTTACAATTAAACCTAACACTATACTATCATTAAATTAATTAAATAAAATACCTACAATTACCTACAATTAAACCTAACACTACACTATCAATAAATTAATTAAATACAATATGTACAAATAACTACAATGAAATAAACTAACTAAAGTACAAAAAATAAAAAATAACTAAGTTACAAAAAATAAAAAAATATTTACAAACATAAGAAAAATATTACAACAATTTTAAACTAATTACACCTACTCTAAGCCCCCTAATAAAATAACAAAGACCCCTAAAATAAAAAATGCCCTACCCTATTCTAAATTACTAAAGTTCAAAGCTCTTTTACCTTACCAGCCCTGAACAGGGCCCTTTGCGGGGCATGCCCCAAGAAGTTCAGCTCTTTTGCCTGTAAAAAAAAACATACAATACCCCCCCCCAACATTACAACCCACCACCCACATACCCCTAATCTAACCCAAACCCCCCTTAAATAAACCTAACACTAAGCCCCTGAAGATCATCCTACCTTGTCTTCACCTCACCAGGTATCACCGATCCGTCCTGGCTCCAAAATCTTCATCCAACCCAAGCGGGGGCTGGCGATCCATCATCCGGTGGCTGAAGAGGTCCAGAAGAGGCTCCAAAGTCTTCATCCTATCCGGGAAGAAGAGTAGATCCGGACCGGCAACCATCATCTTCCAAGCGGCATCTTCTATCTTCATCCGATGAGGACCGGCTCCATCCTGAAGACCTCCACCGCGGACCCATCTTCATCCGGCGACGTCCAACTGAAGAATGACGGTTCCTTTAAGGGACGTCATCCAAGATGGCGTCCCTCGAATTCCGATTGGCTGATAGGATTCTATCAGCCAATCGGAATTAAGGTAGGAATATTCTGATTGGCTGATGGAATCAGCCAATCAGAATCAAGATCAATCCGATTGGCTGATCCAATCAGCCAATCAGATTGAGCTTGCATTCTATTGGCTGATCGGAACAGCCAATAGAATGCGAGCTCAATCTGATTGGCTGATTGGATCAGCCAATCGGATTGAACTTGATTCTGTTCAGTTGGACGTCGCCGGATGAAGATGGGTCCGCGGTGGAGGTCTTCAGGATGGAGCCGGTCCTCATCGGATGAAGATAGAAGATGCCGCTTGGAAGATGATGGTTGCCGGTCCGGATCTACTCTTCTTCCCGGATAGGATGAAGACTTTGGAGCCTCTTCTGGACCTCTTCAGCCACCGGATGATGGATCGCCAGCCCCCGCTTGGGTTGGATGAAGATTTTGGAGCCAGGACGGATCGGTGATACCTGGTGAGGTGAAGACAAGGTAGGATGATCTTCAGGGGCTTAGTGTTAGGTTTATTTAAGGGGGGTTTGGGTTAGATTAGGGGTATGTGGGTGGTGGGTTGTAATGTTGGGGGGGGGTATTGTATGTTTTTTTTTACAGGCAAAAGAGCTGAACTTCTTGGGGCATGCCCCGCAAAGGGCCCTGTTCAGGGCTGGTAAGGTAAAAGAGCTTTGAACTTTAGTAATTTAGAATAGGGTAGGGCATTTTTTATTTTGGGGGTCTTTGTTATTTTATTAGGGGGCTTAGAGTAGGTGTAATTAGTTTAAAATTGTTGTAATATTTTTCTTATGTTTGTAAATATTTTTTTATTTTTTGTAACTTAGTTCTTTTTTATTTTTTGTACTTTAGTTAGTTTATTTCATTGTACATTCAATTCAACTCTAAATCTAGGCCTAAGGAAAGCCAAATCAAACAATTCAATAAAAAAACTCAGCAAACGACTCAATGAAGTTTGTGCAACTTTAAATCAAAATAAAAAATCATAAAATGAGAATAATAGTGTAAAGATCTCTACATATATTTGAATATTCCTTTTGATGTATTTAACAATTACAACACTCGCAAGAATGATATATCTTAATTTATTAATGTAATAATTTATTTTTATTTTTTATTTATTGAATGTGACAATATTCTAGGAACACTAATAAGCTACAAATACTTTATGTTTTTTGAATATTAAGTTATTTATATGATGTATCATCAACTACGTCAGAAGAAAGCAATAAATTCAACAATAAAAATCAAAGTGACACATACTACGAAATTACGACCAGTATTTCAAGAGTTAACTAATAGGCTTTAAATAGCCAGGAAATCCATCCCACAGGTATCTTGAGAAAGGCTGCCCAGCCGAAACGCGTAGATACCTGAGCAACAGCCACACTGATTGTGGTGAACAAAGACCAAAGCAGCAAACGGAGCGCTTCAAGTGTCCTTTTTGCAACAAGTTTCTTTTTACAGCAAAGTCCAGCAAGTTCTACCACCATTTGCAAACGTATTATTGTTGCATTTCCTTGCCTATACCAAGACTATCATAGAACCTCAAAGCAGTAAATTTCATCTAGCGGCTAACTTTTATCCGCACAGAACAAAACCACGAAGGAACCCTGCAGGAGGAGCGGCTACATCTAAGTAAGCAATCGGTTACTGACCGAAAGGAGAAGCATACACAGCAAGACCAGCCACCTCGATTAAAGCCCGGCTAAGAACTACCCCAAGTACCAACCACTGTGGCACTACAGGGACCAACACAAAGGTCTAAAGTCAAGCATTTTTCTACAAGCGGCTAACACGGACCGCAATTTAAAAACCGCTGAGGAGTCATCTCAGACAGAGCGGCCAATTACCAACATACAAACGGTCACAGACCGTAAGGAAGATAACTTTTGGACAGATCACTATATATCACAGTTCCACAAATATAGTGTAATCAGACAGATACACTATAAGGTAAAACGGGATAAACTTTATCCACTTATAAAGAAAATCAACACTACAAACTCATTTGCGGCACCTTAAATTGTAACAATACTGAAAATAGACTTAAGAAACATAGATACTTCCACCCCTATATCGGATAACAAGTGCACTGCTTACTATATATTAAAACCGCTCAAGTCACTTTGTATATGATTTTATGATACTTTTTAATGTACTTGAATGTTTAAACCTATAAGATACAAACGAATGTCTTTTATTTGATTTATTATTGACAATTTAGTCGGCACCGGTGTCAAGTCTTTTTTAATCAGATCATAGTATTTTCTATTGTTTCTATTGTTCTATATAGAATATCAATAAACTTGTTTTAATTTCTTACATATTCAAGTTTGTTCAGTGCTCATTTCAAAAGGAATATTTAGATAGAGGGGTGTATAATATCCCACTATTTTTGAAAATTAGAATAATAACATTAGTGATGTCGCAAACCTAAAAATTTCGGTTCGCGAACGGCGGACTCGCACTTCCGCTACTGTTCGCGAACCGGGCGAACCCGCCATTGACTTCACTAGGCAGGCGAACTTTAAAACCCACAGGGACTCTTTCTGGCCACAATAGTGATGGAAAAGTTTTTTCAAGGGGACTAACACCTGGACTGTGGCATGCCGGAGGGGGATTCATGGCAAAACTCCCATGGAAAATTACATAGTTGATGCAGAGTCTGGTTTTAAGCCATAAAGGGCATAAATCACCTAACATTCCTAAATTGTTTGGAATAACGTGCTTTAAAACATCAGGTATGATGTTGTATCGATCAGGTAGTGTAAGGGTTACGCCCGCTTCACAGTGACAGACCAAACTCACCGTGTAACGCACCGCAAACAGTCCATTTGCACAACCATTAGATAGATAGATTTGATAGATAGATACATAGATTACATAGATCAATAGATGCAATATACATATGATAGATACAAATTACATAGATCAATAGATGCAATATACATTTGATAGATATGAATTACATAGATCAATAAATGCAATATACATTTGATAGATACGAATTACATAGATCAACAGATGCAATATACATTTGATAGATACGAATTACATAGATCAATAGATGCAATATACATTTGATAGATACGAATTACATAGATCAAAAGATGCAATATACATTTGATAGATACGAATTACATAGATCAATAGATGCAATATACATTTGATAGATACGAATGACATAGATCAATAGATGCAATATACATTTGATAGATAAGATTTACATAAATCAATAGATGCAATATACATTTGATATATACGAATTACATAGATCAATAGATACAATATATATTTGATAGATACGATTGATCAATAGATTTGATAGATAAATAGATAGATTTGATAGATATTTAATTTCCCAGACAGAGAATTACAACACATGCGGGCTGGGACCCATGGTAAGGTTCCCAGAGTCAGTTGCGGTGCCAGGGGATGTGTATATGGCATGGATTTTCGGAACCGGGAGATGGAAAAAGATGCTTGGTCGGTCCTCCTGCTTCAAATTTGGGGCACTGTGTGTGCAATCTATTGTGCCACCAGATATGAGTGGTGTGTTAAGCAGTACTATTCCTAGCAGTTTAATACCTGTTACTCCCCCTATCGGGGGAGGTGTATATGGCATGGATTTTAGGAACCGGGAGATGGAAAAAGATGCTTGGTCGGTCCTCCTACTTCAAATTTGGCTGAAACACAAGTGGCTGTCACAAAACAGTCCGGCCACGAGATAGATAGATTTGATAGATAGATAGATACATAGATTACATAGATCAATAGATGCAATATACATTTGATAGATACGAATTACATAGATCAATAGATGCAATATACATTTGATAGATACGAATTACATAGATCAATAGATGCAATATACATTTTATAGATACGATTTACATAGTTCAATAGATGCAATATACATTTGATAGATACGAATTACATAGATCAATATATGCAATATATATTTGATAGATACGATTGATAGTTAGATAGATTTGATAGATAAATAGATAGATTTGATAGATATATAATTTCCCAGACAGAGAATTACAAGACATGCGGACTGGGACCCATGGTAAGGTTCCCAGAGGCAGTTGCGGTGCCAGGGGACGTGTATATGGCATGGATTTTCGGAACCGGGAGATGGAAAAAGATGCTTGGTCGGTCCTCCTGCTTCAAATTTGGGGCACTGCGCGTGCAATCTATTGTGCCACCAGATATGAGTGGTGTGTTAAGCAGTACTATTCTTAGCAGTTTAATACCTGTTACTCCTCCTATCGGGGGAGGTGTATATGGCATGGATTTTAGGAACCGGGAGATGGAAAAAGATGCTTGGTCGGTCCTCCTACTTCAAATTTGGCCGAGAAACAAGTGGCTGTCACAAAACAGTCCGGCCACGAGATAGATAGATTTCATAGATAGATACATAGATTACATAGATCAATAGATGCAATATACATTTGATAGATACGAATTACATAGATCAATAGATGCAATATACATTTGATAGATACAAATTACATAGATCAATAGAAGCAATATACATTTGATAGATACGAATTACATAGATCAAAAGATGCAATATACATTTAATAGATACGAATTACATAGATCAATAGATGCAATATACATTTGATAGATACGAATTACATAGATCAATAGATGCAATATACATTTGATAGATACCAATTACATAGATCAAAAGATGCAATATACATTTGATAGATACGAATTACATAGATCAATAGATGCAATATACATTTGATAGATACGAATTACATAGATCAATAGATGCAATATACATTTGATAGATACGAATTCCATAGATCAATAGATGCAGTATACATTTGATAGATACAAATTCCATAGATCAAAAGATGCAATATACATTTGATAGATAAGAATTACATAGATCAATAGATGCAATATACATTTGATCGATACGAATTACATAGATCAATAGATGCAATATACATTTGATAGATACGAATTACATAGATCAATAGATGCAATATACATTTGATAGATACGAATTACATAGATCAATAGATGCAATATACATTTGATAGATACGAATTACATAGATCAATAGATACAATATACATTTGATAGATACGAATTCCATAGATCAAAAGATGCAATATACATTTGATAGATACGAATTACATAGATCAATAGATGCAATATACATTTGATAGATACGAATTACATAGATCAATAGATGCAATATACATTTGATAGATACGACTGATAGTTAGATAGATTTGATAGATAAATAGATAGATTTGATAGATATATAATTTCCCAGACAGAGAATTACAAAGACGTGCGGTCTGTGACCCATGGTAAGGTTACTTCCTTTTGCACAATCGAGTACAGGTTGGGGTCCGGGATTGCCTTTTGTGCAAAGAAATTGTGGCTGGGTACCTTCCACTGCGGTGTCTCCTATCAGGGGACGTGTATATGGCATGGATTTTAGGAACCGGGAGATGGAAAAAGATGCTTGGACACCCAGTACAGGTCGTTCTCCTTCAGCCTTTTTATACGAGGGTCCCCGACCCTCAACATGCACGACAGCATGAAAGACCCCATATGCCATGACTTCCTTTTGCACAATCGATTACAGGTATGGCATCGATTTTAGGAACCCGGAGATAATTTTTACGAACCGGGAGATGGAAAAAGATGCTTGGACACCCAGTACAGGTCGTTCTCCTTCAGCCTTTTTATACGAGAGTCCCCGATCCGCAACATGCACGACAGCATGAAAGACCCCATATGCCATGACTTCCTTTTACACAATCGAGTACAGGTATGGCATCGATTTTAGGAACCCGGAGATAATTTTGAGGAACCGGGAGATGGGAAAAGATGCTTGGTCGGTCCTCCTGCTTCAAATTTGGGGCACTGCGCGTGCAATCTATTGTGCCACCAGATATGAGTGGTGTGTTAAGTAGTACTATTCTTAGCAGTTTAATACCTGTTACTCCCCCTATCGGGAGAGTTGTATATGGTATGGATTTTAGGAACCGGGAGATGGAAAAAGATGCTTGGTCGGTCCTCCTACTTCAAATTTGGCCGAAACACAAGTGGCTGTCACAAAACAGTCCGGCCACAAGATAGATAGATTTGATAGATAGATACATAGATTACATAGATCAATAGATGCAATATACATTTGATAGATACCAATTACATAGATCAAAAGATGCAATATACATTTGATAGATACGAATTACATAGATCAAAAGATGCAATATACATTGGATAGATACAAATTACAAAGATCAATAGATGCAATATACATTTGATAGATACGAATTACATAGATCAATAGATGCAATATACATTTGATAGATACGAATTACATAGATCAAAAGATGCAATATACATTTAATAGACACGAATTACATAGATCAATAGATGCAATATACATTTGATAGATACGAATTACATAGATCAATAGATGCAATATACATTTGATAGATACGAATTACATAGATCAATAGATGCAATATACATTTGATAGATACGAATTACATAGATCAATAGATGCAATATACATTTGATAGATACGAATTCCATAGATCAATAGATGCAATATACATTTGATAGATACGAATTCCATAGATCAAAAGATGCAATATACATTTGATAGATAAGAATTACATAGATCAATAGATGCAATATATATTTGATCGATACGAATTACATAGATCAATAGATGCAATATACATTTGATAGATACAAATTACATAGATCAATAGATGCAATATACATTTGATAGATACGAATTACATAGATCAATAGATTCAATATACATTTGATAGATACGAATTACATAGATCAATAGATGCAATATACATTTGATAGATACGAGTTACATAGATCAAAAGATGCAATATACATTTGATAGATACGAATTACATATATCAATAGATGCAATATACATTTGATAGATACGAATTACATAGATCAATAGATGCAATATACATTTGATAGATACGAATTACATAGATCAATAGATGCAATATACATTTGATAGATACGAATTACATAGATCAATAGATGCAATATACATTTGATAGATACAAATTACATAGATCAAAAGATGCAATATACATTTGATAGATACAAATTACATAGATCAATAGATGCAATATACATTTGATAGATACGAATTACATAGATCAATAGATGCAATATACATTTGATAGATACGAATTACATAGATCAATAGACGCAATATACATTTGATAGATACGAATTACATAGATCAAAAGATGCAATATACATTTGATAGATACGAATTACATAGATCAATAGATGCAATATACATTTGATAGATACGAATTACATAGATCAATAGATGCAATATACATTTGATAGATACGACTGATAGTTAGATAGATTTGATAGATAAATAGATAGATTTGATAGATATATAATTTCCCAGACAGAGAATTACAAAGACGTGCGGTCTGTGACCCATGGTAAGGTTACTTCCTTTTGCACAATCGAGTACAGGTTGGGGTCCGGGATTGCCTTTTGTGCAAAGAAATTGTGGCTGGGTACCTTCCACTGCGGTGTCTCCTATCAGGGGACGTGTATATGGCATGGATTTTAGGAACCGGGAGATGGAAAAAGATGCTTGGACACCCAGTACAGGTCGTTCTCCTTCAGCCTTTTTATACGAGGGTCCCCGACCCTCAACATGCACGACAGCATGAAAGACCCCATATGCCATGACTTCCTTTTGCACAATCGATTACAGGTATGGCATCGATTTTAGGAACCCGGAGATAATTTTTACGAACCGGGAGATGGAAAAAGATGCTTGGACACCCAGTACAGGTCGTTCTCCTTCAGCCTTTTTATACGAGAGTCCCCGATCCTCAACATGCACGACAGCATGAAAGACCCCATATGCCATGACTTCCTTTTGCACAATCGAGTACAGGTATGGCATCGATTTTAGGAACCCGGAGATAATTTTGAGGAACCGGGAGATGGGAAAAGATGCTTGGACACCCAGTACAGTTCGTTCTCCTTCAGCCTTTTTATACGAGGGTCCCCGACCCTCAACAGGCACGACAGCATGAAAGACCCCATATGCCATGACTTCCTTTTGCACAATCGAGTACAGGTATGGCATCCATTTTAAGAACCCGGAGATAATTTTTAGGAACCGGGAGATGGAAAAAGATGCTTGGACACCCAGTACAGGTCGTTCTCCTTCAGCCTTTTTATACGAGGGTCCCCGACCCTCAACAGGCACGACAGCATGAAAGACCCCATATGCCATGACTTCCTTTTGCAAAATTGAGTACAGGTATGGCATCGATTTTAGGAAACCGGAGATAATTTTTAGGAACCGGGAGATGGAAAAAGATGCTTGGACACCCAGTACAGGTCGTTCTCCTTCAGCCTTTTTATACGAGGGTCCCCGACCCTCAACAGGCACGACAACATGAAAGACCCCATATGCCATGACTTCCTTTTGCACAATCGAGTACAGGTATGGCATCGATTTTAGGAACCCAGAGATAATTTTTAGGAACCGGGAGATGGAAAAAGATGATTGGACACCAAGTAAAGGTCGTTCTCCTTCAGCCTTTTTATACGAGGGTCCCCGACCCTCAACAGGCACGACAGCATGAAAGACCCCATATGCCATGACTTCCTTTTGCACAATCGAGTACAGGTATGGCATCGATTTTAGGAACCCGGAGATAATTTTTAGGAACCGGGAGATGGAAAAAGATGCTTGGACACCCAGTACAGGTCGTTCTCCTTCAGCCTTTTTATACAAGGGTCCCCGACCCTCAACAGGCACGACAGCATGAAAGACCCCCATATGCCATGACTTCCTTTTGCAAAATTGAGTACAGGTATGGCATCCATTTTAGGAACCCGGAGATAATTTTTAGGAACCGTGAGATGGAAAAAGATGCTTGGACACCCAGTACAGGCCGTTCTCCTTCAGCCTTTTTATACGAGGGTCCCCGACCCTCAACAGGCACGACAACATGAAAGACCCCATATGCCATGACTTCCTTTTGCACAATCGAGTACAGGTATGGCATCGATTTTAGGAACCCGGAGATAATTTTTAGGAACCGGGAGATGGAAAAAGATGATTGGACACAAAGTACAGGTCGTTCTCCTTCAGCCTTTTTATACGAGGGTCCCCGACCCTCAACAGGCATGACAGCATGAAAGACCCCATATGCCATGACTTCCTTTTGCACAATCGAGTACAGGTATGGCATCGATTTTAGGAACCCGGAGATAATTTTTAGGAACCGGGAGATGGAAAAAGATGCTTGGACACCCAGTACAGGTCATTCTCCTTCAGCCTTTTTTGATACGAGGATTCCCGACCCTCAACAGGCACGACAGTATGAAAGACCCCTTATGCCATGACTTCCTTTTGCAAAATCGAGTACAGGTATGGCATTGATTTTAGGATCCCGGAGATAATTTTTAGGAACCGGGAGATGGAAAAAGATGCTTGGACACCCAGTACAGGTCATTCTCCTTCAGCCTTTTTATACGAGGGTCCCGACCCTCAACAGGCATGACAGCATGAAAGACCCCATATGCCATGACTTCCTTTTGCACAATCGAGTACAGGTATGGCATCAATTTTAGGAACCCGGAGATAATTTTTAGGAACCAGGAGATGGAAAAAGATGCTTGGACACCCAGTACAGGTCTTTCTCCTTCAGCCTTTTTATACGAGGGTCCCCGACCCTCAACATGCACGACAGCATGAAAGACCCCATATGCCATGACTTCCTTTTGCACAATCGAGTACAGGTATGGCATCGATTTTAGGAACCCAGAGATAATTTTTAGGAACCGGGAGATGGAAAAAGATGCTTGGACACCCAGTACAGGTCGTTCTCCTTCAGCCTTTTTTTTTATGAGGGTCCCCGACCCTCAACAGGCATGACAGCATGAAAGACCCCATATGCCATGACTTCCTTTTGCACAATCGAGTACAGGTATGGCATCGATTTTTAGGAACCCGGAGATAATTTTTAGGAACCGGGAGATGGAAAAAGATGCTTGGACTCCAAGTACAGGTCGTTCTCCTTCAGCCTTTTTATACGAGGGTCCCCGACCCTCAACAGGCACGACAGCATGGAAGACCCCATATGCCATGACTTCCTTTCACACAATCGAGTACAGGTATGGCATTGATTTTAGGAACCCGGAGATAATTTTTAGGAACCGGGAGATGGAAAAAGATGCTTGGACACCCAGTACAGGTCGTTCTCCTTCAGCCTTTTTATACGAGGGTCCCCGACCCTCAATAGGCATGACAGCATGAAAGACCCCATATGCCATGACTTCCTTTTGCACAATCGAAAACAGGTATGGCATCGATTTTAGGAACCCGGAGATAATTTTTAGGAACCGGGAGATGGAAAAAGATGCTTGGACACCCAGTGCAGGTCGTTCTCCTTCAGCCTTTTTATACGAGGCCCCCCGACCCTCAACAGGCACGACAGCATGAAAGACCCCATATGCCATGACTTCCTTTTGCACAATCGAGTACAGGTATGGCATCGTTTTTAGGAACCCGGAGATAATTTTTAGGAACCGGGAGGAAATTTGGGGCACTGCGCGTGCAATCTACTGTGCCACCAGATATGAGTGGTGTGTTAAGTAGTTCTATTCTTAGCAGTTTAATCCCTGTTATGTGCCTTTTTTTGGTTTGGGTTTTGAAGCCACAGTGCAGCACCAGAGGCCAGAAAAATTAGGCATGTACACATGCCTGAAAAATTAGGTATTGTTGCAGACGCTGCTGTAGCAGCGGCCAGAAAAATTGACGTTTGTTTGACAGTTAGAAAGTGCCCTAAAACATTGCGGCTTGAACCCTAGTTGTTGGCGGATAAGTCGCACAAGTCATCCGGCATTCGAAGATAAAATACAGCAGCGTGTGTACCATTTGTAGCCCAAGGCAGCTCATCTCATTAGGCCTTTTTTACTCGAATGTATCGCCCAATGTCAGTCCCTTTAGGATCCATCCCTCATTCATTTTAATAAAGGTGAGATAATTAAGACTTTTTTGACCTAGGCGACTTCTCTTCTCAGTGACAATACCTCCTGAAGGTCCTTTCTGACAGGACACTTGAAGCGGGGCAGGCCAGAAGTTCGATTGCAAATTGGGATAGCTCAGGCCACAGGTCAAGCCTGCACACCCAGTAGTCAAGGGGTCCATCGCTCCTTAGAGTGTCGAGATCCGCAGTTAATGCGAGGTAGTCTGCTGCCTGTCGGTTGAGTCGTTCTCTGAGGCTGGATTCCGAAGGACTGTGGCGATGCATAGGAGTTAAAAAGGTCCGCATGTCCTCCATCAACAACACGTCTGGAAAGCGTCCTGTCCTTGCCAGCATGGTTGTGGGAGGAGGATTACTTTCATCTCTTCCCCTGTTAGATTCCCGTTGTGCTGTGACATCACCCTTATACGCTGTGTAAAGCATACTTTTTAATTTATTTTTTAACTGCTCCATCCTTTCCGACTTGCGGGAATTCGGTAACATTTCAGTCACTTTATGCTTATACCGGGGGTCTAGTAGTGTGGACACCCAGTACAGTTCGTTCTCCTTCAGCTTTTTTATACGAGTGTCCCTCAACAGGCACGACAGCATGAAAGACCCCATTTGCACAAGGTTGGATGCCGAACTACTCCTGTCCCGTTCCTCGTCCTCACTGATCTCACTGAAGGTATCTTCTTCCCCCCAGCCACGTACAACACCACGGGTACCAGCTAGGTGACAACAACGAGCACCCTGGGATGCCTGTTGTGCTTGGTCTTCCTCCTCCTCCTCAAAGCCACATTCCTCCTCTGACTCCTCTTCCTCACAATCCTCTTCCTGCGTTGCCGCTGGTCCAGCAAGCAATGCTGATAAGGCTGTTTCTGGTGGTGATGGAGACCACAACTCTTCCTCTTCACGCTCATATACGGCCTGATCCAGCACTCTTCGCAGGGCACGCTCCAGGAAGAAAACAAATGGTATGATGTCGCTGATGGTGCCTTCGGTGCGACTGACTAGGTTTGTCACCTCCTCAAAAGGACGCATGAGCCTACAGGCATTGCGCATGAGCGTCCAGTAACGTGGCAAAAAAATCCCCAGCTCCCCAGAGGCTGTCCTAGCACCCCGGTGATACAAATACTCATTAACAGCTTTTTCTTGTTGTAGCAGGTGGTCGAAAATTAGGAGTGTTGAATTCCAACGTGTCGGGCTGACGCAAATCAAGCGCCTCACTGGCAGGTTGTTTCACCGCTGGATATCTGACAAGCGCGCCATGGCCGTGTAGGAACGCCTGAAATGGCCACACACCTTCCTGGCCTGCTTCAGGACATCCTGTAAGCCTGGGTACTTATGCACAAAGCGTTGTACAATCAGATTACACACATGTGCCATGCACGGCACATGTGTCAACTTGCCCAATTTCAATGCCGCCACCAAATTACTTACGTTGTCAGAAACCACTTTGCCGATCTCCAGTTGGTGCGGAGTCAGCCACTGATCCACCTGTGCGTTCAGGGCGGACAGGAGTGCTGCTGTGGTGTGACTCTCTGCTTTCAGGCAAGTCAACCCCAAGACGGCGTGACACTGCTGTATCCGGGATGTGGAATAGTACCTGGGGAGCTGGGGGGGTGCCGTTGATGTGGAGCAAGACGCAGCAGCAGAAGAGGACTTAGCCGAGGAAGAGGTTATGGAAGAGGATAGAGTAGGAGGAGTAGAGGAGGTAGCAGCAGGCCTGCCTGCAAGTCGTGGCGGTGCCACCAACTCCTCTGCAGAGACACGCATTCCATCCTTGTCAGCCGTCAGCAGGTTTACCCAATGCGCAGTGTAGGTGATATACCTGCCCTGACCATGCTTTGCAGACCAGCTATCAGTGGTCAGATGGACCCTTGCCCCAACATTGTGTGCCAGACATGCCATTACTTCCTTTCGCACAATCGAGTACAGGTTTGGGATTGCCTTTTTTGAAAAGAAATTTCGGCCGGGTACCTTCCACTGCGGTGTCCCAATAGATACAAATTTTTTGAACGCCTCAGACTCCACCAGCTTGTATGGTAAAAGCTGGCGGGCTAAGAGTTCAGACAAGCCAGCTGTCAGATGCCGGGCAAGGGGGTGACTTTGGAAAATTGGCTTCTAACACTCAAACATGTCCTTGACAGACACCTGACTGTGGGACTGCTATGGAAGAGAGACTGAGTGGCGGATGGTTGAGAGGGGGCAAGGAGTACAGCAGTGGTTGACGTGGCTGAAGATGCTGGACCAGGAGGAGAATGGCAGCTTTGAGTTTGTGTGCTGCTTCTACTCATGTGTTCATCCCATCGGTGTTTGTGATGTGAGATCATGTGCCTTCGCAAAGCAGTTGTACCTAGGTGGGTGTTGGACTTCCCACGACTCAGTTTCTTTTGGCACAGGTTGCAAATGGCATCGCTGTTGTCAGAGGCAGACACACACAAAAAATGCCACACTGCTGAGCTCTGCGATGACGGCATTCTGGTGGTGGCAACAGCATGTGTTGATTGGCGTGCTGTCTGGCTGACCCCGGGTGCCGATGCATGCTGTCTGACTGTGCCACTATCTCCTTGCGACGACCTCCCCCTGCTTCCAACTCGTCTCCTCCTCCTCCTCTCTGTCTCCCCATCTGAACTTTCCCCCTCTTCTTCTTCTCTTCTAGCGGGCACCCACGTGACATCCATGGACGCATCATCATCAACCGCTTCACTTGTATCTGACAAATCAACAAAGGAAGCAGCAGTGGGTACAACATCATCATCATCATCACACCGTACGTCCATGTCTGTAATGCTGCCTAAATAAGACATATCACTGTTATCTACATCCTCTGTCAATGATGGTTGCGCATCACTCATTTCTTCCAACTGATGTATCAATAACTCCTCTGACAGATCAAGTGAAGCGGCTGTGGTGCTAGTATTGGTGGTGGCGGCAGGCGGGCGAGTGGCACTGGTTACTTGAGAGGTGCCCGAAGCTAAGCTGGAGGTGGATGGTGCGTCAAGGTTCCGAGCGGAAGCTGTAGAAGATTGGGTGTCCTGTGTTAGCCAGTCAACTAGGTCCTCCTCAGAACTTTTCGCGTTCATAGTACGTGGCCTCTGAACACTGTGCATTATTGTAGGGTCAAAGGGAATCACAGCACCACGACCACGACGGCACCTGCGGGGTGGCCTGCCTCTGCCTGTCATTTTTTTTTTAAATGTAGACTTACACTACTATTAAACAAAATATGAGTGGTGCTACTGGGCAAGTGGGCACAGTATACGCTGTGAGCCTGATACAAAAAAGCAGACTGATGTTTCACAGTCAAAAATGTTTATTTTTTAAATATTTAAACTACTGTTACAACAAATATGAGTGGTGCCACTAACTTGGCAAGTGGGCCTGGCACACACGCTGGCAGGCAGGCAACTGCAATAAGATTACACTAGCAGACTGATGTTTCACAGTCAAAAAAGTTTATTTGTTTTAAATGTACACTTACACTACTATTAAACAAGATATAAGTGGTGGCACTGGGCAAGTGGGCACAGTATACGCTGTGAGCCTGACACAAAAAAGCAGACTGATGTTTCACAGTCAAAAATGTTTATTTTTTAAATATTTAAACTACTGTTACAACAAATATGAGTGGTGCCACTAACTTGGCAAGTGGACCTGGCACACACGCTGGCAGGCAGGCAACTTCAATTAGATTACACTAGCAGACTGATGTTTCACAGTCAAAAAAGTTTTTTTTTTAAATATTTACACTACTGTTATAACAAATATGATTGGTGGCACTAGTTGGCAAGTGGGCCTGGCACACACGCTGGCAGGCAGGCAACTGCAATTAGATTGCACTAGCAGACTGATGTTTCACAGTCAAAAAAATTTTTTTTAAAAATATTTACACTACTGTTACAACAAATATGAGTAGTGCCACTAACTTGGCAAGTGGGCCTGGCACACACGCTGGCAGGCAGGCAACTTCAATTAGATTACACTAGCAGACTGATGTTTCACAGTCAAATTTTTTTTTTTAAATATTTACACTACTGTTATAACAAATATGATTGGTGGCACTAGTTGGCAAGTGGGCCTGGCACACACGCTAGCAGGCGGGCAACTGCAATTAAATAACACTAGCAGACTGATGTAAAAGTTTTTTTTTAAAAAAATTTACACTAATGTTACAACAGATATGAGTGGTGGCACTGAGGAAGTAGGCACTGTATATGCTGTGAGCCTGACACACAGGCTGGCAGTGGCAGGCTGGCCTGGCAACTAAAATTAAATAACACTAGCAGACTGATGTAAAAGTTTTTTTAAAAAAATGTTACACTAATGTTACAACAGATATGAGTGGTGGCACTGAGGAAGTAGGCACAGTATATGCTGTGAGCCTGACACACAGGCTGGCACTAGTGGCAGGCTGGCCTGGCAACAAAAATAAATAACACTAGCAGACTGATGTAAAAGTTTTTTTTTTAAAAATGTACACTAATGTTACAACAGATATGAGTGGTGGCACTGAGGAAGTAGGCACAGTATATGCTGTGAGCCTGACACACAGGCTGGCACTAGTGGCAGGCTGGCTTGGCAACTAAAATTAAATAACACTAGCAGACTGATGTAAAAGTTTTTTTTAAAAAAATTTACACTAATGTTACAACAGATATGAGTGGTGGCACTGAGGATGGAAGTAGGCACAGTATATGCTGTGAGCCTGACACACAGGCTGGCACTAGTGGCAGGCTGGCCTGTCAACTATAATTAAATAACACTAGCAGACTGATGTAAAAGTTTTTTTAAAAAATGTTTACACTAATGTTACAACAGGTATGAGTGGTGGCACTGAGGAAGTAGGCACAGTATATGCTGTGAGCCTGACACACAGGCTGGCAGTGGCAGGCTGGCCTGGCAACTAAAATTAAATAATACTAGCAGACTGATGTAAAAGTTTTTTTTAAAAAAATTTACACTAATGTTACAACAAATATGAGTGGTGGCACTGAGGAAGTAGGCACAGTATATGCTGGGAGCCTGACACACAGGCTGGCACTAGTGGCAGGCTAGCCTGGCAACTAAAATTAAATAACACTTGCAGACTGATGTAAAAGTTTGTTTTAAAAAAGTTACACTAATGTTATAACAGATATGAGTGGTGGCACTGAGGATGGAAGTAGGCACAGTATATGCTGTGAGCCTGACACACAGGCTGGCACTAGTGGCAGGCTGGCCTAGCAACTAAAATTAAATAACACTAGCAGACTGATGTAAAAGTTTTTTTTTTTTTTAAATTTACACTAATGTTACAACAGATATGAGTGGTGGCACTGAGGAAGTAGGCACAGTATATGCTGTGAGCCTGACACACAGGCTGGCACTAGTGGCAGGCTGGCCTGGCAACTAAAATTAAATAACACTAGCAGACTGATGTAAAAGTTTTTTAAAAAAAAAAGTTACACTAATGTTACAACAGATATGAGTGGTGGCACTGAGGATGGAAGTAGGCACAGTATATGCTGTGAGCCTGACACACAGGCTGGCACTAGTGGCAAGGCTGGCACTCGTGGCAGGCTGGCCTGGCAACTAAAATTAAATAACACTAGCAGACTGATGTAAAAGTTTTTTTTTTAAAAAAGTACACTAATGTTACAACAGATATGAGTGGTGGCACTGAGGAAGTAGGCACAGTATATGCTGTGAGCCTGACACACAGGCTGGCACTAGTGGCAGGCTGGCCTGGCAACTAAAATTAAATAACACTAGCAGACTGATGTAAAAGTTTTTTTTTTTTTTTAAATTACACTAATGTTACAACAGATAGGAGTGGTGGCACTGAGGATGGAAGTAGGCACAGTATATGCTGTGAGCCTGACACACAGACTGGCACTAGTGGCAGGCTGGCCTGGCAACTAAAATTAAATAACACTAGCAGACTGATGTAAAAGTTTTTTAAAAAAAAAATGTACACTAATGTTACAACAGATATGAGTGGTGGCACTGAGGATGGAAGTAGGCACAGTATATGCTGTGAGCCTGACACACAGGCTGGCACTAGTGGCAGTGGCAGGCTGGCCTGGCAACTAAAATTAAATAACACTAGCAGACTGATGTAAAAGTTTTTTTTTTTTAAATTTACACTAATGTTACAACAGATATGAGTGGTGGCACTGAGGATGGAAGTAGGCACAGTATATGCTGTGAGCCTGACACACAGGCTGGCACTAGTGGCAGGCTGGCCTGGCAAGTAAAATTAAATAACACTAGCAGACTGATGTAAAAGTTTTTTTTTAAAAAATTTACACTAATGTTACAACAGATGTGAGTGGTGGCACTGAGGATGGAAGTAGGCACAGTATATGCTGGGATCCTGACACACAGGCTGGCACTAGTGGCAGGCTGGCCTGGCAACTAAAATTAAATAACACTAGCAGACTGATGTAAAAGTTTTTGTTTTTTAAATTTACACTAATGTTACACCAGATATGAGTGGTGGCACTGAGCAAGTAGGCACAGTATATGCTGTGAGCCTGACACACAGGCTGGCAGTGGCAGGCAGCCAACTGCTATTAGATTACACTAGCAGACTGATGTAAAAGTTTTTTTTTTTAAATTTACACTACTGTTACAACAGATAGGAGTGGTGGCACTGAGGATGGAAGTAGGCACAGTATATGATGGGAGCCTGACACACAGGCTGGCACTAGTGGCAGGCTGGCCTGGCAACTGAAATAAGATTACACTAGCAGACTGATGTAAAAGTTTTTTTAAAAAAAATTTACACTAATGTTACACCAGATATGAGTGGTGGCACAGAGCAATTAGGCACAGTATATGCTGTGAGCCTTACACACAGACCTGCTGGCAACTGAAATTAGATTACACTAGCAAACTGATGTAAAAGTTTTTGTTTTTTAAATTTACACTAATGTTACACCAGATATGAGTGGTGGCAGTGAGCAAGTAGGCACAGTATATGCTGTGAGGCTGACAGGCAGGCAAATGCAATTAGATTACAAAAAAAAACAACAACAAAAAACAACTGAAGTTCTAGCCCTAAAAAGGGCTTTTTGGGGTGCTGTCCTTACAGCAGAGATCAGATGAGTCCTTCAGGACTGTAGTGGACACTGAATACACTAGCCTAGCTATCAATTTCCCTATAAAATCAGCAGCAGCACTACCACTCCTCTCACTAAGAATGCAGGATCAGAATGAATCTAAAATGTCTGCTGCCCAGGAGCTGGGAGGGTCTGGGAGGGAGTGTCTGCTGCTGATTGGCTGAAATGTGTCTACAGACTGTGAGATACAGGGTCAAAGTTTACTCAATGATGATGAATAGGGGGCGGATCGAACATTGCATATGTCCGACCGCCGTGGCGAACGCGAACAAGCTAAGATCGCCGGGAACTGTTCTCCGGCGAACTGTTGCAACTTGTATTGCGCCACCTCTCTCTAGAAATCATTTTTAAACTTTTGGGATAACGTTTTTAAGGTGAGCATTTATTCCCTACCAATCACGCAGTCTACCTCACTCTTTATATTTTTTACTAGAGCGGTTGATGCTGAGACTGGGGTCAAGTCAATGGCTATATCTCCCCAAGCAGGGCTGGTCTCAGTGGGCTCCCAGGAAAATATTGATACCCTTGCCCTATTCCTTTTCCAGACAGGCAGTGAACTCTCTCCTCTAATTCTTCTAAAGTATCAGATGTATACTGCTGTCTACAGACTCCTGGTTGTGAAATGGATCTTATCATGTGCAGGGGAGGGGGAGAGTGCCTGTCTGTTTCAGCTTTCCCAGCTCCTCTCAGTGGGTGTCCCAGCTTAAAGTGAAGGTAAAGTTTTTACTTACAGAAGACAGCACTGCATTTGTTAAAATTAATATAATACAATTGCTAAGTTTATTTCTCTATTACATTGACAGTTTTAAATATATATATCTTTCTAAATCCCTACTGTTTCGCTGCTGACTTCTTCCAACCCCTATTTCCGTGTTTTCAGGTTAGTGACGTGAAGAGCGATCTCATCCACTCTCTACGTCTCTCAAAAGCGCGTTCCCGATGCAGCTTTTAACTGCGCATGCGCTACTCGCCCATTTCGCTTTCATCTGCATATGCACTAATCAGCGATTTAATGATGCGCTTGTCGGTATCATTTATACGATGCGGATGACGTATTGGATTCAGACCTGTAAATAGAATGCATGCGCAACACGGGAGCGTGCACGGTGTTGAATGTGATGAAAACATTAGTTGCACATGCGCTCTTTAATGAGTAGGCGGATGACGTGCAGTGACGGCCACCTAACGGCCTAAATATTGATAGGTCAAGCTAAAAACGTGACTGTAATGAAAAAAAAATGGGTTGAATAAACAAGGTTAGTAAATTGCCGGACAAATGTTGATAACTCAATTTAACGCAACAAAAATGATGAATGGACCTATGTCATTTTTACCACTTAAATTGAATACTGGACTGGATAGAGACTAACGTAATTTTACCTTCACTTTAACTTCATCAGCATTGCTAACTGGGAACTCTATGTTTTTCAATGTTTTATACTGGAATATTTTAACAGTATCTGTGCCTGATTTCTTATTGTAGTGACTATAGAATACAGTTCCATTAATCTTGGTGATTACTGTCCCATTAATTCTCTGTCACTAAATTCGTGACAACATCGTGCAACAATGCGTAATATTTTCACTCAGGACTAGAGCCTAACAACACACCATTCAACTTATGGTGACCCACTCCACATACAACATAAACATAGAGAAACATATAGACAACAACATAATAATAAAATATAACTCTAACAAGAGGAAAGGGGATTCAGGGGAGGTATAAACAATAAAACTCACAACCATAAGTTTGCATTGTCACCCTATGCATAATATATGCAAATTACTCTTTCCCCAGTACACATTTCAGTGATGAACCTTCTACCAATAGAGGGTGCTGTTACACAATGTCCGGCAACTTTCAACCAATAGAGGGCACTGTGTTACCCCAACGTCCATGTATGTACCTGAGGACCCTTCACAGCTTTTATACATTCTAATAAATGCCTGGGATAAACATAAGGTTATCTTACATACTAATTAATGCCTGGGATAAACATAAGGCTATCCTACATACTAATTAATGCCTGGGATAAACATAAGGTTATCCTACATACTAATTAATTCCTGGGATAAACATAAGGCTATCCTACATACTAATTAATGCCTGGGATAAACATAAGGCTATCCTACATACTAATTAATGCCTGGGCTAAACATAAGGCTATCCTGTGTACTAATTAATGCCTGGAATAAACATAAGATTATCCTGTGTACTAATTAATGTCTTTGATAAGCATAAGGCTATCCTACATACTAATTAATACCTTGGATAAACATAAGACTATCCTACGTACTAATTAATGCCTGGGATAAACATAAGGCTATCCTGTGTACTAATTAATGCCTGGGATAAGCATAAAGCTAACAAGCAACATTTCGGGAGTCAACCTCCCTTAAAGGAACACTCAGGTCAAATTACATTTTCATGATTCAGATACAGCATGTGATTTTTTTTTTTTTAAATAATTTTTATTATATTTCAACAGGTTTGTACATTTTCATATAATTTCAAAGAAAAGAATAAACAGACAACTAAAGCTAAGCATCAATAGACGGTCCACAAAATGTTATGCCTATAACCAAAAAAAAAGAGAAAAAGAAACCCCCTGGTATTTTGTAGATTTTCTAAGCCATGTTAACCTTATTGGATTCCCATTCTGTCATTCCTTATTCTTTATAATTTTTCTGTTGGAATATATATATTTTTTTTCCCTTTCCCCATGATTTTCCTGAACAACAAAACAAAAAAAACAAAAAAAGGGAGAAAAAACCCCCACACCATACACAGGAAGGGGGGAGGAATCAGAATACATCTCTCTTTACCATATTCCCAAAAGTACCATTTCTGAATTTTGGAAGGGAAATATTATTTGATCAATTTCTGTCACTGTGAGTGATTTAATAAATGGTGCCCATTTTTTAAAGAAAGACTTAATGTCAGATTTCTTATCAATGTTGGTATCTCGCTGCTCGAGAATACATTGTTTTTTAAGAAAGTTCTTAATTTCTGATACTGTTGGTAAATGTCTTGACTTCCACTTCTTAAAAATTAAGTATCTAACTGCTAAGATAATTGAGATAATTAATTTTCCATTAGGCATATACTCTTCTTGGTTATTTAAGCAGAATATAACCTGGGTTAGTGAAAGATCCAGAGGGGAGATTTTAAGTGACGTCTTTGCCCAAAATTCCATTTTGAACCAGCACTATCTGATCAATGGACAGTCCCAGATCATATGTTTCAAATCTGCAGCTTTCATGGAGCATTTAGGACATTTGTCAAAGTTTGGATTCTTAAGCTTAAATGTTTTTTCAGGGGTATAATAGTATCTGTGTATAAGTTTTAAATGAGCCTCCCTCCAGGTGGCTGAAATTGTAGCCTGAGATACTCTGCAAATGGAAGTTTTTATGAATTGACTATCGATGTAGTCTTGCGCCATGCCTAGATTCCAGTCCTGAGCTAATTTTTTGAGAATATGTTTCCCTTTGCCATCTCCCAGTAAGTGGTAGCATGGGGTGAGTGACATCAGCCCGTTCTTTACCAACATAAGCCAATCCTCTAGACTGCCTAAATCCCATCGCCATTTAGTTATCCGCATCATGTCTGTGATATAATGCCTTGTCTGTAAGTACGCGAAAAACTCCTTATTGGAGAGATTGAAGTTATTTTTAAGTTCATCGAAAGATTTAATAAATTTTCTCTCTTGATCCACAAAATATATAGGTCTATCCAATCCCGATGTGTACCAGTTTTTAATCACAGGTGAATCTAGGCCTGCCTGAAATTTGGGGTTGCCTATTAGGGGTAGGTATTGTGATACCTGACAATTTATATCTAAGAGCTTTCCGATTCTTCTCCAAGCCCTCAAGGGGTTGAGAAACATTTTAAGTGATCTAATATTAAATGGCCACTCTTTAGGTTCACAGTGTAGCAGGGCTGTTGGTAGATATGGATAGCAGATTTTCTCTTCAAGTTTATTATTCAACACATAATCCTTAGAGAAGATCCAATCGGCTGCAATTCGCGCTAGGAAAGCCAGGTTATACAACCTTATGTCTGGCAAGGCAAAGCCTCCATAAACTTTTGAAGATGACAGTTTGTTCAAAGAGATCCTGGGTCTAGCTTTTTGCCAGATAAATCTTCTGAGCATACTATTTATTACTTGTATATCTCTTTCTAGAAGCATTATTGCTGTATTCTGTAAAACATAGAGCAATTTAGGAAAAAGAACCATCTTGAATAATGCTATCCGTCCAGAGATGGAGAGTGGCAGACTCTCCCAGTTTCTAAGCTTTTCTGTATTTGCAAAAAGTATTCATCCTGAAATAGGAAATAATTGTTATAAAGGACAAATTCAAGCAACAAAATGAAAAACTCGATCTGAGCTGAAGTGAAGTCACCACTATTGCTTAAAATTTCTTTAACAGCCCCCACTCCACTAACGTGGGTAATTGATGTATACAAACTCTCAACATCAAGGATATTTGAATTAGGTACCGTGGAACCTGTCGGTATGAATAGAGATTGGGATCTTTCTATCTTCCTCTGATATTTGGCTTTGTTATTAGTACAGAAGATTCTATTATTGTTCTTCAATATCCCTTGCTGCTATATTCTATTCCTTGTTTTATAGATTAAATTATATTGAAATTATTGAAACTTCATCTGGGGGTCTAATTTTAGTCCATCTAAAAAATCATGTCTATATAAATTAATAAATTTAAAAATGCTTTTTTAGTCTTAAAATGTTTAAATTGATTTTGACATTGTTCTTGAAATAGTAAATCTGAATTAAAAAATACACATGTATACTCCTGTCTCTAGTTAGGTTTTTACATTACTGTTTTGTATCCCATTGAATTGTTATTGTATAAAATAAATCTATGAAATGGTTAATGTTGTAAATACCCATTACTGCCCTCTTGTGGCGGTAGGGTATATAAGGCTACTTTGTATCAGTATTTTTAAACTGCATGATTAAGGGAGGTTGACTCCCGAAACGTTGCTTGTTTGCTGTGCTCAATAAATAATTGAACTCCACTTCTTTGCTGCCTTCCTTCTCTGTCAAGATTTGGATACTTGTAGGTCTCTGTGGTGATTGGGATCTTTCTATCTTCCTCTGATATTTGGCTTTGTTATTAGTACAGAAGTTTCTATTTGTAAGGATTCTGGTCTGTATTCTTTTACAAACTGATTCGGATTTGATAGTTTGTATCACTTAGCACTTGATTAGCATATATGAAATGGTAATCTCTGAGGCTCAAAGTGAGTTAATAAGGATGGGCTCAAAATAGAAATTGTTGTTCTGAATTATATATACAATAACAACTATTCCAGATGTAACATGCATGAAACGTATTAGGAGGAAATAATACTGCAGTAATAGTTAATGCCACAAAGTACAGATTATGTTTCAGTCCTGAGAGATGGCTGTGCAATGTAACGCAGAGCAAGGAAGAACGCTGAATCACTCTGGGTAACAGCTGATATCAGTGATTGACGGCTATGCAGCACGGAACAGCGGAGGGCGTCTGACGTCACTGACAAACTCAGCCGGACTTGCTGTTAACTCACCGATTAACTGAACGGGAGATTACGGTGATCTCTCCCTGAGAGGAAGTTGAAAACAGGCACTTGTGTTACTCCGCAGAGAGTGGATGCGAAATCCGTTGTTTTGTTATTAGCCTTATATAATTCAATAAGGCTAGTAGAATTCCTTGATGGTCTGTAAAGCTTGAACTCGGAATTAAATCAGAATCTACAATTAGTGATGTTGCGAACTGTTCGCCGGAGAACAGTTCCCGGCGATCTTAGCTTGTTCGCGTTCGCCACGACGGGCAAACATATGCGATGTTTGATCCGCCCCCTATTCGTCATCATTGAGTAAACTTTGACCCTGTATCTCACAGCCTGCAGACACATTTCAGCCAATCAGCAGCAGACACTCCCTCCCAGACCCTCCCAGCTCCTGGGCAGTAGCCATTTTAGATTCATTACGATCCTGCATTCTTAGTGAGAGGAGGGTTAGTGCTGCTGCTGGTTAATTTATAGGGAAATTGATAGCTAGGCTAGTGTATTCAGTGTCCACTACAGTCCTGAAGGACTTATCTAATCTCTGCTGTAAGGACAGCACCCCAAAAAGCCCTTTTTAGGGCTAGAACTTCAGTCGTTTTTTTTTTGGGTTTTTTTGTAATCTAATTGCATTTGCCTGCCTGTCAGCCTGTGTGTGAGGCTCACAGCATATACTGTGATTAATTGTTCTGTGCCACCACTTATATCTGGTTAACATTAGTGTAAATTTAAAAAAATGTTTTTACATCATTTTGCTAGTGTAATCTAATTTCATTTTCCATCAGGCCTGTGCGTCAGGCCCACAGCATATACTGTGATTAATTGCTCTGTGCCACCACTTATATCTGGTTAACATTAGTGTAAATTTTAAAAAAAAAACTTTTACATCAGTTTGCTAGTGTAATCGAATTTCATTTTCCATCAGGCCTGTGTGCCAGGCCCACAGCATATACTGTGATTAATTGCTCTGGGCCACCACTCATATCTGGTGTAACATTAGTGTAAATTAAAAAAAAAAAAAACTTTTACATCAGTTTGCTAGTGTAATCTAATTTCAATTTTCCATCAGGCCTGTGTGTCAGGCTCACAGCATATACTGTGATTAATTGCTCTGTTCCACCACTGATATCTGGTGTAACATTAGTGTAAATTAAAAAAAAAAACTTTTACATCAGTTTGCTAGTGTAATCTAATTTCATTTTCCATCAGGCCTGTGTGTCAGGCCCACAGCATATACTGTGATTAATTGCTCTGTGCCACCACTGATATCTGGTGTAACATTAATTTAAATTAAAAAAAAAACAACTTTTACATCAGTTTGCTAGTGTAATCTAATTTCATTTTCCATCAGGCCTGTGTGTCAGGCCCACAACATATACTGTGATTAATTGCTCTGTGCCACCACTGATATCTGGTGTAACATTAGTGTAAATTTAAAAAAAAAAAACTTTTACATCAGTTTGCTAGTGTAATCTAATTTCATTTTCCATCAGGCCTGTGTGTCAGGCTCACAGCATATACTGTGATTAATTGCTCTGTGCCACCACTGATATCTGGTGTAACATTAGTGTAAATTTAAAAAAAACAAAACACTTTTACATCAGTTTGCTAGTGTAATCTAATTTCATTTTCCATTAGGCCTGTGTGTCAGGCCCACAGCATATACTGTGATTAATTGCTCTGTGCCACCACTGATATCTGGTGTAACATTAGTGTAAATTTAAAAAAAAAAAACTTTTACATCAGTTTGCTACTTTGCTAGTGTAATCGAATTTCATTTTCCATCAGGCCTGTGTGCCAGGCCCACAGCATATACTGTGATTAATTGCTCTGTGCCACCACTCATATCTGGTGTAACATTAGTGTAAATTTAAAAAAAAAAAACTTTTACATCAGTTTGCTAGTTTAATCTAATTTCATTTTCCATCAGGCCTGTGTGCCAGGCCCCCAGCATATACTGTGCCTAATAGCTCTGTTTTCCCCCACTCATATCTGGTGTAACATTAGTGTAAATGTTTTTATAAAAAACTTTTTCATCAGTCTGCTAGTGTAATCTAATTGCAGTTGCCAGGCCAGCCTGCCACTGCCAGCCTCAGTGCCACCACTCACATCTGGTGTAACATTAGTGTAAATGTTTAAAAAAAATTTTTTTACATCAGTCTGCTAGTGTTATTTAATTGTAGTTGCCAGGCCAGCCTGCCACTAGTGCCAGCATGTGTGTCAGGCTCCCAGCATATACTGTGCCTACTTCCATCCTCAGTGCCACCACTCATATCTGTTGTAACATTAGTGTAACTTTTTTTTAATTTTTTTTTTACATCAGTCTGCTAGTGTTATTTAATTTTAGTTGCCAGGCCAGCCTGCCACTAGTGCCAGCCTGTGTGTCAGGCTCCCAGCATATACTGTGCCTACTTCCATCCTCAGTGCCACCACTCCTATCTGTTGTAACATTAGTGTAAATTTAAAAAAAAAAACTTTTAAATCAGTCTGCTAGTGTTATTTAATTTTAGTTGCCAGGCCAGCGTGCCACTAGTGCCAGCCTGTGTGTCAGGCTCCCAGCATATACTGTGCCTACTTCCATCCTCAGTGCCACCACTCCTATCTGGTGTAACATTAGTGTAAATTTTGTAAAAAAAAAAACCTTTACATCAGTCTGCTAGTGTTATTTAATTGCAGTTGCCAGGCCAGCCTGCCACTAGTGCCAGCCTGTGTGTCAGGCTCCCAGCATATACTGTGCCTACTTCCATCCTCAGTGCCACCACTCCTATCTGTTGTAACATTAGTGTAAATTTTGTAAAAAAAAACTTTTACATCAGTCTGCTAGTGTTATTTAATTGCAGTTGCCAGGCCAGCCTGCCACTAGTGCCAGCCTGTGTGTCAGGCTCCCAGCATACACTGTGCCTACTTCCATCCTCAGTGCCACCACTCCTATCTTTTGTAACATTAGTGTAAATTTAAAAAAAAAAACTTTTAAATCAGTCTGCTAGTGTTATTTAATTTTAGTTGCCAGGCCAGCGTGCCACTAGTGCCAGCCTGTGTGTCAGGCTCCCAGCATATACTGTGCCTACTTCCATCCTCAGTGCCACCACTCCTATCTGGTGTAACATTAGTGTAAATTTTGTAAAAAAAAAAACCTTTACATCAGTCTGCTAGTGTTATTTAATTGCAGTTGCCAGGCCAGCCTGCCACTAGTGCCAGCCTGTGTGTCAGGCTCCCAGCATATACTGTGCCTACTTCCATCCTCAGTGCCACCACTCCTATCTGTTGTAACATTAGTGTAAATTTTGTAAAAAAAAACTTTTACATCAGTCTGCTAGTGTTATTTAATTGCAGTTGCCAGGCCAGCCTGCCACTAGTGCCAGCCTGTGTGTCAGGCTCCCAGCATACACTGTGCCTACTTCCATCCTCAGTGCCACCACTCCTATCTTTTGTAACATTAGTGTAAATGTTGTAAAAAAAAACTTTTATATCAGTCTGCTAGTGTTATTTAATTGCAGTTGCCAGGCCAGCCTGCCACTAGTGCCAGCCTGTGTGTCAGGCTCCCAGCATATACTGTGCCTACTTCCATCCTCAGTGCCACCACTCCTATCTGTTGTAACATTAGTGTAAATTTTGTAAAAAAAAACTTTTACATCAGTCTGCTAGTGTTATTTAATTGCAGTTGCCAGGCCAGCCTGCCACTAGTGCCAGCCTGTGTGTCAGGCTCCCAGCATACACTGTGCCTACTTCCATCCTCAGTGCCACCACTCCTATCTTTTGTAACATTAGTGTAAATGTTGTAAAAAAAAACTTTTATATCAGTCTGCTAGTGTTATTTAATTGCAGTTGCCAGGCCAGCCTGCCACTAGTGCCAGCCTGTGTGTCAGGCTCCCAGCATATACTGTGCCTACTTCCATCCTCAGTGCCACCACTCCTATCTGGTGTAACATTAGTGTAAATTTTTTAAAATAAAGCTTTTACATCAGTCTGCTAGTGTTATTTAATTTTATTTGCCAGGCCAGCCTGCCACTAGTGCCAGCCTGTGTGTCAGGCTCCCAGCATATACTGTGCCTATTTCCATCCTCAGTGCCACCACTCCTATCTGTTGTAACATTAGTGTAAATTTTGTAAAAAAAACCTTTTACATCAGTCTGCTAGTGTTATTTAATTGCAGTTGCCTGCCTGCTAGCGTGTGTGCCAGGCCCACTTTCCAACTAGTGCCACCAATCATATTTGTTATAACAGTAGTGTAAATATTTAAAAAAAAAAACTTTTTGACTGTGAAACATCAGTCTGTTAGTGTAATCTAATTGAAGTTGCCTGCCTGCCAGCGTGTGTGCCGGGCCCACTTGCCAAGTTAGTGGCACCACTCATATTTGTTGTAACAGTAGTGTAAATATTTAAAATAAAAACTTTTTTGACTGTGAAACATCAGTCTGCTAGTGCAATTGAATTGCAGTTGCCTGCCTGCCAGCGTGTGTGCCAGGCCCACTTGTCAATTAGTGCCACCAATCATATTTGTTATAACAGTATTGTAAATATTTTAAAAAAAAAACTTTTTTGACTGTGAAACATCAGTCGGCTATTGTAATCTAATTGAAGTTGCCTGCCTGCCAGTGTGTGTGCCAGGCCCACTTGCCAAGTTAGTGGCACCACTCACATTTGTTGTAACAGTAGTGTAAATATTTAAAAAAAAAACTTTTTTGACTGTGAAACATCAGTCTGCTAGTGCAATCGAATTGCAGTTGCCTGCCTGCCAGCGTGTGTGCCAGGCCCACTTGCCAACTAGTGCCACCAATCATATTTGTTATAAAAGTATTGTAAATATTTAAAAAAAAAACTTTTTTGACTGTGAAACATCATTCAGCTAGTGTAATCTAATTGCAGTTGCCTGCCTGCCAGCGTGTGTGCCAGGCCCACTTGCCAACTAGTGCCACCACTCATATTTGTTATAACAGTAGTGTAAATATTTTGTAAAATTTTTTTTTGACTGTGAAACATCAGTCTGCTATTGTAATCTTATTGCATTTGCCTGCCTGCCAGCGTGTGTGCCAGGCCCACTTGCCAAGTTAGTGGCACCACTCATATTTGTTGTAACAGTAGTTTAAATATTTAAAAAATAAACATTTTTGACTGTGAAACATCAGTCTGCTTTTTTGTGTCAGGATCACAGCGTATACTGTGCCCACTTGCCCAGTGCCACCACTCATATCTTGTTTAATAGTAGTGTAAGTGTACATTAAAAAAAAATAAACTTTTTGGATTGTGAAACATCAGTCTGCTTTTTTGTGTCAGGCTCACAGCGTATACTGTGCCCACTTGCCCAGTGCCACCACTCATATCTTGTTTAATATTAGTGTAAGTGTACATTTAAAAAAAATAAACTTTTTGGATTGTGAAACATCAGTCTGCTTTTTTGTGTCAGGCTCACAGCGTATACTGTGCCCACTTGCCCAGTGGCACCACTCATATTTTGTTTAATAGTAGTGTAAGTGTACGTTTAAAAAAAAAATGACAGGCAGAGGCAGGCCACCCCGCAGGTGCCGTCGTGGTGCTGTGATTCCCTTTGACCCTACAACTATGCACAGTGTTCAGAGGCCACGTGCCATGAACGTGAAAAGTTCTGAGGAGGACCTAGTTGAATGGCTAACACAGGACACCCAATCTTCTACAGCTTCCGCTCCTATCCTTGACGCACCATCCACCTCCAGCTTAGCTTCGGGCACCTCTCAAGTGACCAGTGCCACTCACCCGCCTGCCGCCACCACCAACACTAGCACCACAGCTGCTTCACTTGATCTGTCAGAGGAGTTATTGACATATCAGTTGGAAGAAATGAGTGATGCGCAACCATCATTGACAGAGGATGTAGATAACAGTGATATGTCTCAGTCAAGCAGCATTACAGACATGGACGTACGGTGTGATGATGATGGTGATGTTGTACCCGCTGCTGCTTCCTTTGTTGATTTGTCAGATACAAGTGAAGCGGTTGATGATGATGCGTCTGTGGATGTCACGTGGGTGCCCGCTAGAAGAGAAGAAGAAGAGGGGGAAAGTTCAGATGGGGAGACAGAGAGGAGGAGGAGGAGACGAGTTGGAAGCAGGGGGAGGTCGTCGCAAGGAGATAGTGGCACAGTCAGACAGCATGCATCGGCACCCGGGGTCAGCCAGACAGCACGCCAATCAACTCATGCTGTTGCCATCACCAGGATGCCGTCATCGCAGAGCTCAGCAGTGTGGCATTTTTTTTTGTGTGTCTGCCTCTGACAACAGCGATGCCATTTGCAACCTGTGCCAAAAGAAACTGAGTCGTGGGGAGTCTAACACCCACCTAGGTACAACTGCTTTGCGAAGGCACATGGTCTCACATCACAAACACCGATGGGATGAACACATGAGTAGAAGCAGCACACAAACTCAAAGCCGCCATCCTCCTCCTGGTCCAGCATCTTCAGCCACGTCAACCACTGCTGTCCTCCTTGCCCCCTCTCAACCATCCGCCACTCAGTGTCTCTTACGTAGCAGTTCCTGCTCATCTGCCCACAGTCAGGTGTCTGTCAAGGACATGTTTGAGTGTAAGAAGCCAATTTCCCAAAGTCACCCCTTGCCCGGCGTCTGACAGCTGGCTTGTCTGAACTCTTAGCCCACCAGCTCTTACCATACAAGCTGGTGGAGTCTGAGGCGTTCAAAAAATTTGTATCTATTGGGACACCGCAGTGGAAGGTACCCGGCCGAAATTTCTTTTCACAAAAGGCAATCCCCAACCTGTACTCGATTGTGCGAAAGGAAGTAATGGCATGTCTGGCACACAGCGTTGGGGCAAGGGTCCATCTGACCACTGATAGCTGGTCTGCAAAGCATGGTCAGGGCAAGTATATCACCTACACTGCGCATTGGGTAAACCTGCTGACGGCTGACAAGCATGGAATGGGTGGCTCTGCAGAGGAGTTGGTGACACCGCCACGACTTGCAGGCAGGCCTGCTGCTACCTCCTCTATTCCTCCTACTCCATCCTCTTCCATAACCTCTTCCTCGGCTGAGTCCTCTTCTGCTGCTGCGTCTTGCTCCACATCAACGGCACCCCCCCAGCTCCCCAGGTACTATTCAACATCCCGGATACGGCAGTGTCACGCCGTCTTGGGGTTGACTTGCCTGAAAGCCAAGAGTCACACCGCACCAGCACTCCTGTCCGCCCTGAATGCACAGGTGGATCAGTGGCTGACTCTGCACCAACTGGAGATTGGCAAAGTTGTTTCTGACAATGGAAGTAATTTGGTGGCTGCATTGAAATTGGGCAAGTTGACACATATGCTGTGCATGGCACATGTGTGTAATTTGATTGTACAACGCTTTGTGCATAAGTACCCAGGCTTACAGGACGTCCTGAAGCAGGCCAGGAAGGTGTGTGGCCTTTTCAGGCATTCCTACGCGGCCATGGCGCACTTGTCAGATATCCAGTGGCGAAACAACCTGCCAGTGAGGCGCTTGATTTGCGACAGCCCGACACGTTGGAATTCAACACTCCTAATGTTCGACCGCCTGATACAACAAGAAAAAGCAGTTAACAAGTATTTGTATGACCGGGGTGCTAGGACAGCCTCTGGGGAGCGGGGGATTTTTTTGCCACGTTACTGGACGCTCATGTGCAATGCCTGTAGGTTTATGCGTCCTTTTGAGGAGGTGACTGTGACAGACCCTTCTGTCAGGACTGAAAGAGTTAACTGTGTTTAGCTTTAAGAATCTAATTTCTAAAGACAGGTTTTCTGGCCTCAGCTATTGTGTGCTATAATTACATTTAAGTAATAAACAGGCCATTGTTTAATCACCCTCAGAGAGCAGACGCTAGGTGATAAGACAAGCCAAATGTGTTTAAGTTGTTATCTGCCTAAGTAAAGTATTTAAGTAATGTAATTCTACTGTTTCATAAAAGGGCGTCTTCCCCTTTTTATCTAAATGTACAAGAGTCTTCCAACCCCCCCATCTGGGGTCAAACCTGTATAAATACTAGGCATCTAGCCTTTAATAAATATCATTCATTCTGTTTAAACCTGAAAACTGGCTGGGTTGTGAATTGCTGATTTCCTATGCAGGACATTGTTCATCTGGTGTTAACCTTGGTACACTGTTGGTACCGTAACATTGGTGGCAAGCGACGGAATGAACCTTATCGCCCAGAAGAGCAACTACACAAGCCAGTAACCTCAGGAAGAGGGGGATTATTACAATACTGACTAAGATGGAAAGAGTACCAGGAACAGAAGGAACCAATGGGCCCAGCATAGCAGACAGAACCCCTGAAGAAGCAAGCTTTGATCGGGCGGTTAAAATAAGACTGGCACATTATGGCCCCAACCCATCTGCGGAAATTATCGACCGGGTCATAGCAGATGTGGAGGCCAACCTACTTCGCCAAAGCGGCGCTGCAGCAAACCCAGTGGAAAAGAGAAAAGTAAATTTTGCAGCTTTTAAAAACTTCCTGGAAACAGAAGGAGAGATTGATGAGTACCTTGCGGATTTTGAGAGGCAATGTGCACTACACAAGGTACCCGCAGAGGACTGGGTCATGATATTATCCGGAAAATTATCCGGCCGGGCCAGTGAGGCTTTTCGAGCCATTCCAGATGAGGAAGTCGGGGATTATAATACTGTGAAAAAGGCTCTGCTCTCCAGGTATGCGGTTACACCGGAGGCATACCGGAGGCGGTTCAGAGACACTGTTAAATTAGCTGGAGATTCCTACCTTGAGTGGGCATGTAAGGTGCACCGCACAGCATCTTACTGGATGGCGGGGTGCCAAGCCGTGTCTGGGGAAGAGGTGCTGCAGCTATTCCTGTTGGAACATTGCTTCGACAAGTTACCCGCAGGAGTTCGAGAGTGGGTTCGGGACCGTAAACCCTCCACCCTGCATGAAGCGGCTCGCTTGGCAGATGAGTATACGGATGCCCGCAAACTGGACACTGCTACCACTAAGCCCCCTGCTAGAGTGGAGTACAGACCCCCAGTCACCCCAGCAGCTGCCAGTTACCAACCCCCAGCGCACCGCTATACCACACGGCCTCTGGCCACGAACTACCCTCAGAGAGCCCGGTTCAATTCGCGGGGCTACTCACAACCGATTCGGTGCTTTGGATGTAAGCAACTAGTTCACAAAAGACCAGAGTGTCCCCTAAATGCAGCGAACCAAGCACAGTCCTGGAGAAGACCTGCCGGCGGAATCACACGTAACCCTCAGCCTGCGGCCCGCTACGTAGAGGCGCAAGAATGCTGGGGCATCCTACATGAGGCAGACCTTGTGCAAGCTGCCCACCGGAATAACCGGCAACTGGTTAAAGTGAATGGGAAGGAGGTCAGTGGTCTACGGGATACTGGTGCTACCATGACCTTGCTTCGAAAGAACTTGGTGTCTGAGAAACAGCACACAGGAGACACTGTGGCTGTGAGGGTAGCAGGGGGCACTGTGTTCCGCCTGCCTGTTGCCAGGGTGCATTTGGATTGGGGAGGGGGCGCTAGACCTGTGAATGTGGGGGTCATGAAGGATTTACCAGCTGATGTTCTCCTTGGAAATACCTTGGTCCCCCTTGTTTCTGCCTATGCTCCCATGGGTCCCGCTGATGTTAACCCTGTGACTACCCGTGCTCAGATCCGTGCAGCAGAGACTGACCCCCCTGCTGCTAAGCCCCAGGACGCTGAGCTCAGTAAATCTCTATCCGCTATTGATACGTGGAAGTCCCGTTACAATGCGCTGATGAAGGAGAAGAGTCACGTAGAGGATGAAATGGTCACGTTAAATAATCATGTAACAGTGCTAGCAGGAGAGAAGAGGAGTGCAGAGGAAAAAGCACGTTTAGAACAGGAATCTCTGCTAGACAGGCTGCACCGACAGACTGCAGAAAACACCAGCTTGAGAGTGGAACATGAAACATTAAAGACAAACTTAGTGACACTGGAGGAGAAGCTGACGCTGGCTCATAGTGAGGTGCAGCAACTCAAGGGCACCCTATGTCAGTATGAAGGGATTGTGGATACCTATAAAGAGCAGGTACAGAAAACTCGTAAAGAAGCTGATGAGATTTTGAAGGACTGTTTAGCCCTAGTCTGGGCACTGAGGAAGTTGAACCCTTGTTTGTATGGACAGGAATTCTCTCTCATAACGGGAATACAAATGGATTGTCCCAGCAAACTGACATGCCTACCACCCCTTAGTCCGGTCATCCCCAGGTTGACCCGCAAAAGGGTCAAGCCGGGTCTGCCGGAGTGTTCCACAAGGGGGGAGCTATGTGACAGACCCTTCTGTCAGGACTGAAAGAGTTAACTGTGTTTAGCTTTAAGAATCTAATTTCTAAAGACAGGTTTTCTGGCCTCAGCTATTGTGTGCTATAATTACATTTAAGTAATAAACAGGCCATTGTTTAATCACCCTCAGAGAGCAGACGCTAGGTGATAAGACAAGCCAAATGTGTTTAAGTTGTTATCTGCCTAAGTAAAGTATTTAAGTAATGTAATTCTACTGTTTCATAAAAGGGCGTCTTCCCCTTTTTATCTAAATGTACAAGAGTCTTCCAACCCCCCCATCTGGGGTCAAACCTGTATAAATACTAGGCATCTAGCCTTTAATAAATATCATTCATTCTGTTTAAACCTGAAAACTGGCTGGGTTGTGAATTGCTGATTTCCTATGCAGGACATTGTTCATCTGGTGTTAACCTTGGTATCCTGTTGGTACCGTAACAGTGACAAACCTAGTCAGTCGCACCGAAGGCACCATCAGCGACATCATAGCATTTGTTTTCTTCCTGGAGCATGCCCTGAGAAGAGTGCTGGATCAGGCCGTAGATGAGCGTGAAGAGGAAGAGTTGTGGTCTCCATCACCACCAGAAACAGCCTTATCAGCATCGCTTGCTGGACCAGCGGCAACGCAGGAAGAGGATTGTGAGGAAGAGGAGTCAGAGGAGGAATGTGGCTTTGAGGAGGAGGAGGAAGACCAAGCACAACAGGCATCCCAGGGTGCTCGTTGTTGTCACCTATCTGGTACCCGTGGTGTTGTACGTGGCTGGGGGGAAGAAGATACCTTCAGTGAGGACGAGGAACGGGACATGATTAGCTCGGCATCCAACCTTGTGCAAATGGGGTCTTTCATGCTGTCGTGCCTGTTGAGGGACCCTCGTATAAAAAAGCTGAAGGAGAACGACCTGTACTGGGTGTCCACGCTACTAGACCCCTGGTATAAGCATAAAGTGACTGAAATGTTACCAAATTCCCGCAAGTCGGAAACGATGGAGCAGTTAAAAAATAAATTAAAAAGTATGCTTTACACAGCGTATAAGGGGGATGTCACAGCACAACGGGAATCTAACAGGGGAAGAGATGAAAGTAATCCTCCTCCTCCCACGACCACGCCGGCAAGGACAGGACGCTTTCCAGACGTGTTGTTGATGGAGGACATGCGGACCTTTTTAACTCCTATGCATCGCCACAGCCCTTCGGGATCCAGCCTCAGAGAAAGACTCAACCGACAGGTAGCAGACTACCTAGCATTAACTGCGGATCTCGACACTCTGAGGAGCGATGGACCCCTTGACTACTGGGTGTGCAGGCTTGACCTGTGGCCTGAGCTATCCCAATTTGCAATCCAACTTCTGGCCTGCCCCGCTTCAAGTGTCCTGTCAGAAAGAACATTCAGTGCAGCAGGAGGTATTGTCACTGAGAAGAGAAGTCGCCTAGGTCAAAAAAGTCTTGATTATCTCACCTTTATTAAAATGAATGAGGGATGGATCCCGAAGGGACTGACATTGTGCGATACATTCAAGTAAAAAAGGCCTGATGAGATGAGCTGCCTTGGGCTACAAATGGTACACACGCTGCTGTATTTTATCTTCGAATGCCGGATGACTTGCGTGACTTATCCGCCAACAACTAGGGTTCAAGCCCCAATGTTTTAGGGCACTTTCTAACTGTCAAACAAACATCAATTTTTCTGGCCGCTGCTACAGCAGCGTCTGCAACAATAGCTAATTTTTCAGGCATTTGTACATGCCTAATTTTTCTGGCCTCTGGTGCTGCACTGTGGCTACAAAACCCAAACCAAAAAAAAGGCACATAACAGGGATTAAACTGTTAAGAATAGTACTACTTAACACACCACTCATATCTGGTGGCACAGTAGATTGCATGCGCAGTGCCCCAAATTTGAAGTAGGAGGACCGACCAAGCATCTTTTCCCATCTCCCGGTTCCTAAAAATTATCTCCGGGTTCCTAAAAACGATGCCATACCTGTACTCGATTGTGCAAAAGGAAGTCATGGCATATGGGGTCTTTCATGCTGTCATGCCTGTTGAGGGTCGGGGACCCTCGTATAAAAAGGCTGAAGGAGAACGACCTGTACTGTGTGTCCAAGCATGTTTTTCCATCTCCCGGTTCCTAAAAATTATCTCTGGGTTCCTAAAATCGATGCCATACCTGTACTCGATTGTGCAAAAGGATGGCATATGTGGTCTTTCATGCTGTTGTGCCTGTTGAGGGTCGGGGACACTCGTATAAAAAGGCTGAAGGAGAACGACCTGTACTGGGTGTCCAAGCATCTTTTTCCATCTCCCGGTTCCTAAAAATTATCTCCAGGTTCCTAAAATCGATGCCATACCTGTACTCTATTGTGCAAAAGGATGGCATATGTGGTATTTCATGCTGTTGTGCCTTTTGAGGGTCGGGGACCCTCGTATAAAAAGGCTGAAGGAGAACAACCTGTACTGGGTGTCCAACCATCTTTTTCCATCTCCCGGTTCCTAAAAATTATCTCCGGGTTCCTAAAATCGATGCCATACCTGTACTTGATTGTGCAAAAGGATGGGATATGTGGTCTTTCATGCTGTTGTGCCTGTTGAGGGTCGGGGACACTCGTATAAAAAGGCTGAAGGAGAACGACCTGTACTGGGTGTCCAAGCATCTTTTTCCATCTCCCGGTTCCTAAAAATTATCTCCGGGTTCATAAAATTGATGCCATACCTGTACTCGATTGTGCAAAAGGATGGCATATGTGGTATTTCATGCTGTTGTGCCTGTTGAGGGTCGGGGACCCTCGTATAAAAAGGCTGAAGGAGAATGACCTGTACTGGGTGTCCAAGCATCTTTTTCCATCTCCCGGTTCCTAAAAATTATCTCTGGGTTCCTAAAATCGATGCCATACCTGTACTCGATTGTGCAAAAGGATGGCATATGTGGTGTTTCATGCTGTTGTGCCTGTTGAGGGTCGGGGACCCTCGTATAAAAAGGCTGAAGGAGAACGACCTGTACTGGGTGTCAAAGCATCTTTTTCTATCTCCCGGTTCCTAAAAATTATCTCCGGGTTCCTAAAATCGATGCCATACCTGTACTCGATTGTGCAAAAGGATGGCATATGTGGTGTTTCATGCTGTTGTGCCTGTTGAGGGTTGGGGACCCTCGTATAAAAAGGCTGAAGGAGAACGACCTGTACTGGGTGTCCAAGCATCTTTTTCCATCTCCCGGTTCCTAAAAATTATCTCCGGGTTCCTAAAATCGATGCCATACCTGTACTTGATTGTGCAAAAGGATGGCATATGTGGTGTTTCATGCTGTTGTGCCTGTTGAGGGTCGGGGACACTCGTATAAAAAGGCTGAAGGAGAACGACCTGTACTGGGTGTCCAAGCATCTTTTTCCATCTACCGGTTCATAAAAATTATCTCTGGGTTTCTAAAATCGATGCCATACCTGTACTCTATTGTGCAAAAGAATGGCATATGTGGTATTTCATGCTGTTGTGCCTGTTGAGGGTCGGGGACCCTCGTATAAAAAGGCTGAAGGAGAACGACCTGTATTGGGTGTCCAAACATCTTTTTCCATTTCCTGGATGTAGCGGTACTCCACTAGGGGGTCTCCCTTTCTCTGTCCAAACCCAGGGGTGGCCACCAGATAGTGGGACCAGAGATATAGTTGCTGAGACCGGGGTCAAGCCAGTGGGTGTATCTCCCCCAGCTGGGCTGGTTTCAGTGGACACCCAGTCAGGTAGCATCCTCTCTGCCCTGCAGCTCTTTCTTGGCAGGTATCGTCCCCTCTGCCTGTCTGCTTCTAGGCAGGAATAAATCCCCCTGCCAGGCTGCTTCTTGGCAGGAATAGATCCCTCTGCCTCCAAATAGTGGGACCAGGGCTATCGTGGCTGAGACCGGGGTCAAGCCAGCGGCTGTATCTCCCCCAGCTGTGCTGGTCTCAGTGGGCTCCCAGGCAGATAGCGTCCCCTCTGCCTGTCTGCTTCTAGGCAGGAATAGATCCCTCTGCCTCACTGCACACTTCCAGCAGGTAGCGTGCCCTCTGGTTTCTTATAGGCAGGAATAGATCCCTCTGCCTTGCTGCTCCTTTCAGGCAGGCCAGCTCTTTGCATACAGGCCCACAGACTCTGGAACAGATCTCTCTTGCAGGGAGAGGTGCAGCCAGAATGCAGGGTCAGAACCTCTGCAACTGGTATACCTGAAAGAATCAGACAGCACAAAAAGGCAATCCCGGACCCCAACCTGTACTCGATTGTGCGAAAGGAAGTAACCTTACCATGGGTCCCAAGCCCGCACGTCTTTGTAATTCTCTGTCTGGGAAATTATATATTTTTCAAATTATCTATTTATCTATCAAATCTATCTAACTATCAATCGTATCTATCAAATGTATATTGCATCTATTGATCTATGCAATTCGTATCTATCAAATGTATATTGCATCTATTGTTCTATGGAATTCGTATCTATCAAATGTATATTGCATCTATTGATCTATGTAATTCGTATCTATCAAATGTATATTGCATCTATTGATCTATGTAATTCGTATCTATCAAATGTATATTGCATCTATTGATCGATGTAATTCGTATCTATCAAATGTATATTGCATCTATTGATATATGTAAATTGTATCTATCAAATGTATATTGCATCTATTGATCTTAATCTATGTAATTCGTATCTATCAAATGTATATTGCATCTTTTGATCTATGTAATTCGTATCTATCAAATGTATATTGCATCTTTAGATCTATGTAATTCGTATCTATCAAATGTATATTGCATCTTTTGATCGATGTAATTCGTATCTATCAAATGTATATTGCATCTATTGATCTATGCAATTCGTATCTATCAAATGCATATTGCATCTATTGATCTATGGAATTCGTATCTATCAAATGTTTATTGCATCTATTGATCTATGTAATTTGTATCTATCAAATGTATATTGCATCTTTTGATCCATGTAATTCATATCTATCAAATGTATTGTATATTGCATATTTTGATCTATGTTATTCGTATCTATCAAATGTATATTGCATCTTTTGATCCATGTAATTCGTATCTATCAAATGTATATTGCATCTTTTGATCTATGTAATTCGTATCTATCAAATGTATATTGCATCTTTTGATCCATGTAATTCGTATCTATCAAATGTATATTGCATCTTTTGATCCATGTAATTCATATCTATCAAATGTATTGTATATTGCATATTTTGATCTATGTTATTCGTATCTATCAAATGTATATTGCATCTTTTGATCTATGTAATTCGTATCTATCAAATGTATATTGCATCTTTTGATCCATGTAATTCGTATCTATCAAATGTATATTGCATCTTTTGATCTATGTAATTCGTATCTATCAAATGTATATTGCATCTTTTGATCTATGTAATGTGTATCTATCAAATGTATATTGCATCTTTTGATCTATGTAATTCATATCTATCAAATGTATATTGCATCTTTTGATCTATGTAATTCGTATCTATCAAATGTATATTGCATCTTTTGATCTGCCTTGCTGATCCTTTCAGGCAGGCCAGCTCTTTGCATACAGGCCCGCAGACTCTGTAACAGATCTCTCCTGCAGGGAGAGGTGCAGCCAGAATGCAGGGTCAGAACCTCTGCAACTGGTATACTCTATTGTGCAAAAGGAAGTAAACTTACCATGGGTCCCAGACCGCACGTCTTTGTAATTCTCTGTCTGGGAAATTATATATCTTTCCAATTAGCTATTTATCTATCAAATCTATCTAACTATCAATCGTATCTATCAAATGTATATTGCATCTATTGATCTATGCAATTTGTATCTATCAAATGCATATTGCATCTATTGATCTATGGAATTCGTATCTATCAAATGTTTATTGCATCTATTGATCTATGTAATTTGTATCTATCAAATGTATATTGCATCTTTTGATCCATGTAATTCATATCTATCAAATGTATTGTATATTGCATATTTTGATCTATGTTATTTGTATCTATCAAATGTATATTGCATCTTTTGATCTATGTAATTCGTATCTATCAAATGTAAATTGCATCTTTTGATCTATGTAATTCGTATCTATAAAATGTATATTGCATCTATTGATCTATGTAATTGGTATCTATCAAATGTATATTGCATCTATTGATCTATGTAATCTATGGATCTATCTATCAAATCTATCGATCTCGTGGCCGGACTGTTTTGTGACAGCCACTTGTGTTTCGGCCAAATTTGAAGTAGGAGGACAGACCAAGCATCTTCTTCCATATCCCTGTTTCGAAAATCAAGGCCATATAGACCTCCCCTGATAGGGGGAGTAACAGGTATTAAACTGCTAAGAATAGTACTACTTAGTACTTAACACACCACGGGTCCCAGACCGCACGTCTTGTAATTCTCTGTCAGGGAAATTATATATCTATCAAATCTATCTATTTATCTATCAAATCTATCTAACTATCAATCGTATCTATCAAATGTATATTGCATCTATTGATCTATGCAATTCGTATCTATCAATTGTATATTGCATCTTTTGATCTATGTAATTCGTATCTATCAAATGTATATTGCATCTATTGATCTATGTAATTCGTATCTATCAAATGTATATTGCATCTATATCGAATCTATCTAACTATCAATCGTATCTATCAAATATATATTGCATCTATTGATCTCTGTAATTCGTATCTATCAAATGTATATTGCATCTTTTGATCTGTTATTCGTATCTATCAAATGTATATTGCATCCTTTGATCCATGTAATTCGTATCTATCAAATGTATATTGCATCTTTTAATCTATGTAATTCATATCTATCAAATGTATATTGCATCTATTGATCTATGTAATTCGTATCTATCAAATGTATATTGCATCTTTTGATCTATGTAATTCGTATCTATCAAATGTATATTGCATCTTTTGATCTATGTAATTGGTATCTATCAAATGTAAATTGCATCTTTTGATCTATGTAATTCGTATCTATCAAATGTATATTGCATCTTTTGATCTATGTAATTGGTATCTATCAAATGTGTATTGCATCTATTGATCTATGCAATTCGTATCTATCAAATGTATATTGCATCTATTGATCTATGTAATTCGTATCTATCAAATGTATATTGCATCTATTGATCTATGTAATTCGTATCTATCAAATGTATATTGCATCTGTTGATCTATGCAATTCGTATCTATCAAATGTATATTGCATCTATTGATCTATGTAATTCGTATCTATCAAATGTATATTGCATCTTTTGATCTATGTAATTCGTATCTATCAAATGTATATTGCATCTTTTGATCTATGTAATTGGTATCTATCAAATGTATATTGCATCTATTGATCTATGTAATCTATGGATCTATCTATCAAATCTATCGATCTCGTGGCCGGACTGTTTTGTGACAGCCACTTGTGTTTCGGCCAAATTTGAAGTAGGAGGACAGACCAAGCATCTTCTTCCATATCCCTGTTTCGAAAATCAAGGCCATATAGACCTCCCCCGATAGGGGGAGTAACAGGTATTAAACTGCTAAGAATAGTACTACTTAGTACTTAACACACCACGGGTCCCAGACCGCACGTCTTGTAATTCTCTGTCAGGGAAATTATATATCTATCAAATCTATCTATTTATCTAACAAATCTATCTAACTATCAATCGTATCTATCAAATATATATTGCATCTATTGATCTCTGTAATTTGTATCTATTAAATGTATACTGCATCTTTTGATCTATGTAATTCGTATCTATCAAATGTATATTGCATCTATTGATCTATATAATTCGTATCTATCAAATGTTTATTGCATCTATTGATCTATGTAATTCGTATCTATAAAGTGTATATTGCATCTTTTGATCTGCCTTGCTGCTCCTTTCAGGCAGGCCAGCTTTTTGCATAGAGGCCCACAGACTCTGGAACAGATCTCTCTTGCAGGGAGAGGTGCAGCCAGAATGCAGGGTCAGAACCTCTGCAACTGGTATACTCGATTGTGCAAAAGGAAGTAACCTTACCATGGGTCTCAGACCGCACGTCTTTGTAATTCTCTGTCTGGGAAATTATATTTCTTTCAAATTAGCTATGTATCTATCAAATCTATCTAACTATCAATAATATCTATCAAATATATATTGCATCTATTGATCTATGTAAGGGCATACAAATAATATATAAAAGCAAATAGTATGTAAATACAATTGCTTCTCCAATTTAGTCTTCAGTAGAAACCTGTAAACCAATATTTAAATGATACAACATTTAAAAGGACATTAACAGGGCTTACAGGTTATATTTCAACAGAACATAGGATTGAACTGGCTCTTCTAGATAAATACAATTTTAATCCCAGCAAAGTGGTTAAATATGAAGTTAAAGCCCCATTCAGAAGCAGGAAGTCTGTCATGTTCAGAAACGGCAACAGATGATTGGCTAGGTCGTGAAACCTACTGATTGTGCAGCCAGAATGCAGGGTCAGAACTTCTGCAACTGGTATACCGGAAATAATCAGACAGGACTACCTGTTCCAGAAGGAACTACTACTATTGCTTTATTTCACTCAGGACTAGCTTTTACAAACACACCAGTAAGCTTATGGTGACACACACTCCTTAAAATCGTATCTATCAAATGTATATTGCATCTATTGATCTATGTAATTCGTATCTATCAAATGTATATTGCATATTTTGATCTATGTAATGTGTATCTATCAAATGTATATTGCATCTATTGATCTATGTAATTCGTATCTATCAAATGTATATTGCATCTTTTGATCCATGTAATTCGTATCTATCAAATGTATATTGCATCTTTTGATTTATGTAATTTGTATCTATCAAATGTATATTGCATCTTTTGATCTATGTAATTGGTATCTATCAAATGTATATTGCATCTATTGATCTATGTAATCTATGGATCTATCTATCAAATCTATCGATCTCGTGGCCGGACTGTTTTGTGACAGCCACTTGTGTTTCGGCCAAATTTGAAGTAGGAGGACAGACCAAGCATCTTCTTCCATCTCCCTGTTCCGAAAATCAAGGCCATATAGACCTCCCCCGATAGGGGGAGTAACAGGTATTAAACTGCTAAGAATAGTACTACTTAGTACTTAACACACCACGGGTCCCAGACCGCACGTCTTGTAATTCTCTGTCAGGGAAATTATATATCTATCAAATCTATCTATTTATCTATCGAATCTATCTAACTATCAATCGTATCTATCAAATATATATTGCATCTATTGATCTCTGTAATTCGTATCTATCAAATGTATATTGCATCTTTTGATCTATGTTATTCGTATCTATCAAATGTATATTGCATCTTTTAATCTATGTAATTCATATCTATCAAATGTATATTGCATCTATTGATCTATGTAATTCGTATCTATCAAATGTATATTGCATCTTTTGATCTATGTAATTCGTATCTATCAAATGTATATTGCATCTTTTGATCTATGTAATTGGTATCTATCAAATGTAAATTGCATCTTTTGATCCATGTAATTCGTATCTATCAAATGTATATTGCATCTTTTGATCTATGTAATTGGTATCTATCAAATGTGTATTGCATCTATTGATCTATGCAATTCGTATCTATCAAATGTATATTGCATCTATTGATCTATGGAATTTGTATCTATCAAATGTATATTGCATCTATTGATCTATGTAATTCGTATCTATCAAATGTATATTGCATCTTTTGATCTATGTAATTCGTATCTATCAAATGTATATTGCATCTATTGATGTAATTCGTATCTATCAAATGTATATTGCATCTTTTGATCCATGTAATTCGTATCTATCAAATGTATATTGCATCTTTTGATCTATGTAATTGGTATCTATCAAATGTATATTGCATCTTTTGATCTATGTAATTGGTATCTGTCAAATGTATATTGCATCTATTGATCTATGCAATTTGTATCTATCAAATGTATATTGCATCTATTGATCTATGTAATTCGTATCTATCAAATGTATATTGCATCTATTGATCTATGTAATTCATATCTATCAAATGTATATTGCATCTTTTGATCTATGTAATTCGTATCTATCAAATGTATATTGCATCTATTGATGTAATTCGTATCTATCAAATGTATATTGCATCTTTTGATCCATGTAATTCGTATCTATCAAATGTATATTGCATCTTTGATCTATGTAATTCGTATCTATCAAATGTAAATTGCATCTTTTGATCTATGTAATTCGTATCTATCAAATGTATATTGCATCTTTTGATCTATGTAATTGGTATCTATCAAATGTATATTGCAGCTATTGATCTATGTAATCTATGGATCTATCTATCAAATCTATCGATCTCGTGGTTGTGCAAATGGACTGTTTGCGGTTGTTTGCGGTGCGTTAAACGGGGAGTTTGGTCTGTCATTGTGAAGCGGGCGTAACCCTTACACTACCTGATTGATACAACATCATACCTGATGTTTTAAAGCATGTTATTCCAAACAATTTAGGAATGTTAGGTGATTTATGCCCTTTATGGATTAAAACCAGACTCTGCATCAACTATGTAATTTTCCATGGGAGTTTTGACATGGATCCCCCTCCGGCATGCCACAGTCCAGGTGTTAGTCCCCTTGAAACAACTTTTCCATCACTATTGTGGCGAGAAAGAGTCCCTGTGGGTTTTAAAATTCGCCTGCCCATTGAAGTCAATGGTGGTTCGCCGGTTCGCGAACATTTGTGGAAGTTCGCCGTTCGCGAACGCAACATTTTAGGTTCGCGACATCATTATCTACAATACAGCTTGAATTAGTTCAGGTTTCTTCACATGGAAGGTATATAGCTCAGCTAGGTAGAAAACTCAATCACTAAGCACCTGGCTGACGTCAGAAGCCAGCTTAAATAGGTTAGGGGGTAGGACAGGTGTTAAGGAGGTATTGTTAGTTAAGGTACTTGAAGCATTAAGGTGGAATAGCAATACCTGACAGAATGTCCCCTTCAAGCAAGCCGTCCCACGGCTTGTATGCGAGGTCGATGGGGATTCCTTCTATGGAACTGAGAAACAAGCCTAGGTGCGTTCACATAGTTAGATGGTTCCCATGTATCTTCTTCTGATGAGTATCCTCTCCAACTAACAAGGTATTGCAATTCACCCTTATAAATCCGTGAATCTAATATTTCTTTCACCTCGTACACATCAGAATCCAAAACTTGAGCCTGTGGAGGTAACAATTGGGTGCCTCTAGTGTTGGCGGGCTTCAGTAGTGAGACATGGAAGGAGGGATGTATGGTTAAAGATGGGGGTAACTGAAGGGTAACAGCATTCAGGTTAATTATGTGTATGATCTGAAATGGTCCTATGAAGAGGCTCGCTAACTTCTTACTAGGTAGTTGTAGCTTCAGGTGTTTTGTGGAAAGCCACACCCAGTCACCGATAGAGTACTGAGGAGACGATCGTCTTCTGAGGTCATAATATTTCTTTTGTAAACCTTGGGCAGCTCGTAGGTTTCCTTGAAGGAACTGCCAATTCTCTATTAATCGATCAGTTAAGTCATCAACATTCGGATTGAGACAGACTTCTCTTGTAGTTAGAGTCATTTTTGGATGAAATGCATAATTTGCAAAAAACGGTGACATCTTGGTGGAGGAATTGAGGGAATTATTATAGGCGAATTCGGCCATTGAGAGGAAACTTTTCCATTCGGTTTCGTGGTAAGCACAATAGCATCTCAAATACTGCTCTAGCCACTGGTTCAGTCGTTCCGTTTGACCATTGGTCTGAGGGTGGTAGGCAGTGGTATAACGATGATCAATCTGAAGGTTCTGACAGAGGTTTTTCCAAAAGCGAGAAGTAAACTGCGTTCCTCTGTCGGTAGTAAGAATCTCTGGAATTCCATGGTGTTTAACAATATTATCAATGAACAACTGAGCTGTTTCAGCTGAAGTTGGAAGTTTATGGTGGAGAATAAAATGAGCCATTTTAGTAAACAAATCTACAATTACTAAAATGGTGTTCATTCCAGCAGAAGTGGGCAACTCAACGATAAAATCCAGTCCTAATGGGTCCAGGGTCTTTCTGGAACTTGAATGGGCATGAATAGGCCATAAGGTGGCTGTTTTTCAGACTTAGAGTTGATGCATCTGGTACAAGTTGATATGTATTCTCGAATCTCAGAGTACATCTGTGGCCACCAATAGGCCCTACTCAATAATTCTTGAGTTCTTTGGATTCCGGTATGTCCGGCTAAAGGAGAGACATGATGCTCCTTGATCAGATCATGTCTTAAAGATTCGGGTACATATAGTTTGTTCGATTTGTAGTATAAACCATCTGTTCCTTTTCTTACTTCAGTTGGGAGAACTTGATCCGATTGTAGGGCGGTATGATACTTCGTTGTTAAGGTGGAAGTGATACCTATGAAATTGTTGTGAGGAATTATAACTGTAGGGTTATGGTCAGGAATTGGTTTGGCATCTCTTCGAGAGAGAGCATCAGCCTTACCATTCCGAGAAGCAGGCCGATAAACTATCTGGAAATGGAACCTGCTGAAATAGTGACTCCACCTCACTTGTCTAGCCGAAAGGGTTTTATTCCTCTGTAAGTATTCAAAGTTCTTATGATCAGTATATACTATAACCGGTAGCAGTGTACCTTCTAGGCGATGCCTCCAATGTTCAAAGGATCTTTTGATGGACAGCAGTTCCTTTTCCCCTATGGGGTAATTTCTCTCTGGGGAGGTCATAACCTTGGAATAAAAAGCTACAGGGTGCAAAGGATGGTTTAGGCTCTCTCTCTGGGATAAGACTGCACCTAAAGCATAATCCGATGAATCCACTTCTAGAAAGTATTGTTGTTCTGGGTTAGGGTGACGTAATATAGGAGCTGATGTGAATGAAGTTTTCAGATACTCAAAAGCTTGAGCAGCCTTTGTATTCCAGGAAAGCGACGTTGTACTGCCTGTAAGTGTGGTAAAGGGTTTTGCAGAGGCTGAATATCCTTTAATGAATTTTCTGTAGTAGTTACTGAAACCCAAAAACATTGTAGATCTTTACGATTTTGTGGAGTCGGCCAATCTTTTACTGCTTCAACCTTATTCTGTTGCATCTGTACACCTTCAGATGATATATTGTATCCAAGGAAAGAGATCTTCTCAGTGTGAAATAGACATTTTTCAGCCTTGGCGTATAGTCGATGAACTTGAAGTCTTGAAAGTACCCAAGTGACATGCTTAATGTGGTCTTGTAAATGTTGGGAATAAATCAAGATGTCATCTAAATAGACCACGACACATATGTCTAGAAGATCCCTGAAAACATTGTTGATGTAATGCTGAAAGGTTGCTGGGGCATTACATAAGCCAAATGGCATAACCAAATACTCATACAAGCCATATCTAGTTCTAAATGCAGTCAACCACTCATCTCCCTCTCTTATACGTATGAGGTTGTAAGCCCCCCTCAGGTCCAATTTGATAAAGATCTTAGCTTGGTGGAGCCGCTCAATAAGTTTGGGGATCAACGGGAGTGGGTACCTATTTTTCACTGTAACCTTATTCAGTTCTCTGTAATCTATTATCGGGCGTAACGATTGATCTTTGTTCTTAACAAAGAACATACCTGCTCCAGCAGGTGATACAGAAGGTCTAATGAACCCCTTCCTAAGATTTTTGTCTAAATAGGTCTTTAAATGTGCAAGATTGGGTTGACTTAAAGGGTACAGGTGGCCGTAAGGGATGACCGCTCCTGGTTTTAGATCTATAGGGCAGTCATAACTGCGATGTGGGGGCAAACTCTCAGCCTCCCTTTTGCTAAACACTTCTATGTACTCCATGTATTCCCTAGGAATAGCAGGACTTTCATCGGTTATGTGCAATGTATGTGGAGTAGGGTAGCAAGTATGATTGCAATAAGGGGACTCTAAAGGGAGTTTTAGACTATTCCAGTCTATAGAAGGTTCGTGTAAACGTATCCACTGAATTCCCAAAACTACAGGAAAAAGTGGGGATGGTAGAACATCAAAACGAATATATTCATGATGATTATTCAGAGTTGTAACCAGCAAAGGAATAGTGTGATGGGTTATCGGACCACTAGCAATGTAAGTACCATCTACCACACAAATCAACACAGGAGTAATTTTTTTTTTCAAGTGGTATTTTATTAAAGGGCCATAATACCCAAATGTTTAAACACTTGAAAGTGATGCAGCATAGCTGTAAAAAGCTGACTAGAAAATATCACCTGAACATCTCTATGTAAAAAAGAAAGATATTTTACCTCAAAAGTTCCTCAGTAGCCACATCCCATTGTAAAGGATTTCTAAGCAGCATATTAGTATGTCTGTCCTGGGACAGCTGAAAGGATGAGCCTCGTACACTCTCATCTTATTTCACCAATCAGGTAAAGGAAGTTTGCTATGAAATCTCATGAGAGTTAAGTGAAATCTCATGAGATCACAGTAAAAGAGTTCATGACCTCAGCACTGCTGATGCTGATTGGCTGCTGTTCATTTCTTCATTTTTTTTTTTTTTTACCTGCAGCTAGGAGTAGCTGAGTATAACTTTTTACACAGAACTTACTCTGCTGAGCTGAGGAGATTGTGAGGTAAAATATCTTCCTTTTTTACACAGAGATGCTCAGGTGATATTTTCCTGTCAGCTTTTTACAGTTATACTGCATCAGTTTCAAGTGATTTAGCATATGAGTATTATGTCCCTTTAAGCTTAACAACCTCTAAATCAATATAATTCCCATAAGCCCCAGTGTCGATGATGGCCTCAGAGGTCAGGCATCTACGGTCCCACTGTAAAGAGAGAGAGATGATGTAATAAATAGGTTTGTTCTGCAGAAAAACAGATGTGTTAGTTAAAATGAACTTACTTTTCTTATTTTTTAGTAGAATTGGACAATCTTTTACTGAGTGTGCTGGATTAGCACAATACAGGCATAGAGCAAGGGTCTTCCTTCTCTGTTTTTCCTCGATGGATAAAGGTCCCCGTAGAATTCCTATCTCCATTGGTTCCTGACTTGACGCTCCTGTAGTTACAGGTTGTACAGATGGGTTTGGTTTACGATGGATGGAATCTGTTCCCTGACGTTCATTCTTCCTCTCCCTTAAGCGTCTATCTATTTGTATAGACAACCTCATTAATCCTTCTAATGTGTCAGGTAATTCCACTCTGGCGAGCTCATCCTTTACAGTGTCTGAGAGACCCAACCAAAATTGATTCTTCAGAGCTATCCTATTCCATTGGGAATCTGTTGACTACTGCTTAAATTCAATAATATACAATTCAACCGGTTTTGAACCTTGTTTCAGAGCTCTCATTTTTGTTTCAGCAGTAATCTGCGAATTGGTGTCAAGGTACAGCTCATCTATGGCTGCAAGGAAATCAGGGAGGGAAGTGAGAATAGGGTTATTAGTCTCATAGAAAGAATCCGCCCAGATCCTGGGCTCACCACGTAAATATGAAATCATTGTCAACACCTTCAAGTGATCAGTAGGATAAGTCTTGGGTTTTAAGGTGAAGGTGAGCAAACATGCATTCTTAAATTGACGGTATAAACGTCTGTCTCCAGAAAACAAGTCAGGACTGGATATCTGAGGTTCTGGGCGTGCTTCCTGAGGTGGTGCTTTATTCCCAATAGAGTCTCTAATGACTTTCCTTAGGGTTTCATTTTCAACTTGCAAATTACCCATAGCATGTCCTAACTGATCCACTTTCTGTGAAAGTTCATATACTATCTGAGGCAAATCTGTTGGATCCATTTTCTTGGGCTTAGTGATTATGTAAGGGTTCTGGTCTGTATTCTTTTACAAACTGATTGTATGGATCTACAACTACGGATTTGATAGTTTGTATCACTTAGCACTTGATTAGCATATATGAAATGGTAATCTCTGAGGCTCAAAGTGAGTTAATAAGGATGGACTCAAAATAGAAATTGTTGTTCTGAATTATATATACAATAACAACTATTCCAGATGTAACATGCATGAAACGTATTAGGAGGAAATAATACTGCAGTAATAGTTAATGCCACAAAGTACAGATTATGTTTCAGTCCCAGAGGGTAAAGGGATTCACCTTGCTGTATAATCTCACAAACTGCATATGCAGGGAAAGGGGAGTCCTGAGAGATGGCTGTGCGATGTAACGCAGAGCAAGGAAGAACGCTGAATCACTCTGGGTAACAGCTGATGTCGGTGATTGACGGCTATGCAGCACGGAACAGCGGAGGGCGTCTGACGTCACTGACAAACTCAGCCGGACTTGCTGTTAACTCACTGATTAACTGAACGGGTAAGATTACGGTGATCTCTCCCTGAGAGGAAGTTGAAAACAGGCACTTGTGTTACTCCACAGAGAGTGGATGCAAAATCCGTTGTTTTGTTGTTAGCCTTATATAATTCAATCAGGCTAGTAGAATTCCTTGACGGTCTGTAAAGCTTGAACTCGGAATTAAATCAGAATCTACAATACAGCTTGAATTAACTCAGGTTTCTTCACATGGAAGGTATATAGCTCAGCTAGGTAGAAAACTCAATCACTAAGCACCTGGCTGATGTCAGAAGCCAGCTTAAATAGGTTAGGGGGTAGGACAGGTGTTAAGGAGGTATTGTTAGTTAAGGTACTTGAAGCATTAAGGTGGAATAGCAATACCTGACACTATTATTGTTCTTCAATATCCCTTGCTGATATATTCTATTCCTTGTTTTATAGTTTAAATTATATTGAAATTATATTGAAAATATTTAAACTTCATCTAGGGGTCTAATTTTAGTCCATCTAAAAAATCATGTCTATATAAATTAATACATTTAAAAATGCTTTTTTAGACTTAAAATGTTTAAATTGATTTTGACATTGTTCTTGAAATAGTAAATCTGAATTAAAAAATACACATGTATACTCCTGCCTCTAGTTAGGTTTTTACATTACTGTTTTGTATCCCATTGAATTGTTATTGTTTAAAATAAATCTATGAAATGGTTAATTTTGTAAATACCCATTACTGCCCTCTTGTGGCGGTAGGGTATATAAGGATACTTTGTATCAGTATTTTTAAACTGCATGATTAAGGGAGGTTGACTCCCGAAACGTTGCTTGTTTGCTGTGCTCAATAAATAATTGAACTCCACTTCTTTGCTGCCTTCCTTCTCTGTCAAGATTTGGATACTTGTGGGTCTCTGTGGTGACCTAGGTTGGCGTGCAGTGGTCTGCTGTGCTGGACTATTATCCTTTATTTATCATTTGCACCACTGTCAGCCCTTGCACCAGGAGGGGGTTTTTACCCTTTGAATTATGGATAAAGAAGCACTGTCTGATTTTAAAACATTTTCTTACTCAGAGACAGAAGCGGACAGAATTATGACCCTTACTAAGGGCTCAAGGGATTTCTTAAAAATGGCACCCATGGAAACTTCTACTAAAGATTATGAAAAATTGGCAAAGAAGAAACTTGCCTATGAATTGCACGCTGCTACCCTAGCAGAATATCATAGGGTTAAAAGGATCCCCCGTAGTTTGAGGATGTCGACTCGTCCTACTCTAATAAGGGATAATAAAACCTACTGTGACAAGTTTGAGCAAATCCTTAACAAATGCTCTGTGGATTTGATGGTGCTGACGGTGGACTGCCTGAATGGTGAATTGAGTGATCACCAGGTTAAACTTGATGAGATGGTGTCAACATTCAAAACCTCCTTACCTGCAGATGAAACTTCTAAATTGTTATCCCAGGTGGATTCTTCAATCTCAGAGCTCAAAAAAGTCATTGAAAACTGCAAACTGACCAAGTTTGCGAGGGACGAGCTTGATTACACCCAGGGACGAGTTTACCGGTGGCGCTTTGACCCGGAAGGGATGCTGAGAAGAACTTCCGGTAGAGGGAGACGCCTTTTTCTATGCGTCTAGTCGGAGCGGTAGTAGCACTGGTTCCTCTGAGCTGTCCTCTCCGGGGGACTCAGATCCAGAACACGCCGTGGAGGCAGGAGGCACCTTAAAGGTAAAGGATATGCCCAATCGATCACTGTGATCAGCACGCAACAAACAGAAATAATTTGTGCTGATGGTGTTCTCGACCAATCATCCGGGACGGTAATTACATCTACTGAACTTTGTGATAGAGGGATTTTGGAATTATGTACTAAAAAAGCTGAGATCAGAGAGACTTTGTGTCCCATGTTGAATATTTGTGAACCACACAAAAATTTGAATAATATTGTTGTTAACATATCTAAGTCCGATATTCCAGGTGATGAATTATCTGTATTGAACAAGGGTTTGACTTTTTGCCCTTTTAATAATTGTAATTTTTTCCAGCTCTATAAGGATCTATTTAGATTCTTTAGGAATATCAGACTAAAAACGGTGTGTTTTGATAGGGACATGAGTTCTCACAAAAGAATTGACAATCAGTTAAGGTTGAAATATGTGGGTTTAAGAAATAAGAGTTCTTTTATCCCTAATCAAAATAATCACAGTGTTGAAACTTTTGTAAATTTGGTACTACATGACATTGATTTACTTAAACTGAAATGTGATAAAAATAAAGTTTCTAATAAAGGCAGTTAGAAGAAATCTTATGGCAATAAGAGTAATGTTAATTTTTCTAATAAAGTGAGTAATTTTTCTAAAAAGGACCATGAAGCTTTTAAATCATTGCAAAATAGAGATGATATTATCCTGAAAAGTGCGGACAAGGGCGGTGCCATTGTAATCTTGGATACAGAATATTATATCAATGAGATCAGGGGGCAATTAAACAATCAGATTGTTTATAGTAGGTTAAGTACTAATCCTATTTTTTTTAATTCAAAAGGAACTTAAGAAAATCATAATTAATGCTGTGAATAATGCTATTATTCGGAAAGATTTAGCTAAATTTTTAGAAATTAAACATCCCATTACTCCAGTTATTTATGTTTTACCTAAAATACAGATGATAAGGAACCGCCAGGTCGCCCCATTGTTTCCAGTATTGGCTCAGTGTCCTCCAATGTTTCCATCTATTTTAATAAAATCCTTAGACCCTTTGTTGAAAATACAAATTCTTTTATTAAAGACACTAGTTATTTCTTGTTAAAGATTGAAGCATTGGATCTGGGCACAGGCAAATTCATACTTTTTAGCCTTGATGTTGAGAGTTTGTATACATCAATTACCCACGTTAGTGGAGTGGGGGCTGTTAAACAAATTTTAAGCAATAGTGGTGACTTCACTTCAGCTCAGATCGAGTTTTTCATTTTGTTGCTTGAATTTGTCCTTTATAACAATTATTTCCTATTTCAGGATGAATACTTTTTGCAAATACAGGGTACGGCCATGGGTTCCAACGTCGCCCCAAACTATGCCAATCTATTAATGAATATGTTTGAAGAAAAATTTGTATATGCCAACTTTGATTTCATTCGGTGTGGTGCCTGTTGGTGGCGCTACATCAATGATGTCTTTGGCATTTGGCTGGGCAACGTTGGGACCCTTGTCTCCTTTGTTAATGATTTGAATAGCTCTACTACTCATCTGAAGTTTAAACTCACTTATAGTGAGGAGGAACTAATTTTTCTTGATACTAAAATTATTAAAATTGATAATACTCTTAAAGTTGATTTGTTTAGAAAATCTACTGACCGCAACAGTATTCTGCATTTTGATAGTGCTCACCTCCTTGCCCTTTTAAAAGCATTACCTAGAAGTCAACTTGTTAGGGTTCGTCGCATTGTCTCTGATGAAAAACTTTTTGATATTAGATTGAGGGAAATGGGTGAGCGTTTCATTGAGAGAGGGTATCTGCAGACCTTTGCTAAAACAAAAAATAAATGGTTAAATTGCATTCTCTATCTGACCATTTAAGGTAAGACATGCTACATATCTGTTTGGAGCTAAAACTAGAAATTTGCGGAAAGATAAAGAAATGGTTAAATTGCATCCTATAGCTGCACATTACACTAACAGTTTAATACTACAGTGGCAATTGTCTAACTAATTAACCATGTTGTGCACAAATACTCACCAATGAGATACCCAGGGGGAAATTGTCTTTCCTCAAACTGCCGCCACAGGGAGGACAGAGAGAGGATGCGGGCATCATAACAAGCCCCGCCGAAATTCGCACACACTTGCATAATCCACATCCGTGCGTCACAAACAAACTGCACGTTGAGGCTATGGAAATGTTTGCGATTTCGGAAGGGCAAGTCATCAGCTGGAGCACGCAGCGCAATGTGGGTGCAATCTATTGCTCCCAAGACATTGGGCAATTCAGCAATAGCAAAGAATTCCCTCTTCAGGCGCCTCCAATCACCATCATTCTGAGGGAATCCTATGTAATGCTTACTGATACTTACCATGGCATCCAGAAAGTTATCAAACACCCCCGAGAATGTACCTTGAGACAGGCCATGCATGTACATCTCTTCTGATTGAAAACTCCCGGAGGCCAGGACGTATAGACAACTTAACATCTTAGTGATGCCAGGGACATCAGTCCTTATTCGTATACGTGGCTCCAGATGAGGTCTAAGAACATCGTAAAGGCCAATGAGCTGTTCGCGATTGAGCCTATACTTGTCATAAACCTCGAAGTCACTCATGTTTTCCAAGGTGGGTCTTACCCTGTAGACACGAGGACCTCTAACCAGACGAGCCCTTTGTCTCACTCGGAGCCGCCAAGGCTGCCTGATTCTATCAACCGCTACTTGGGCAACAGCAGCACCAGCAGCGTCTATCAGATCGTCATCCATATTTGCCAAGCTTAGCAGCACGAAGCCAAACAGCAGAGCAAACACAACGCAAGGAGTAACAAGGTATGCAAAAACACAGAAGCGAATTGATACAATGTCGATCACCATGGACGCTTTGGCCATGTTGTTTGGGGGATTTATAGTGCAATTAGTCCAATGGTAGTGAGTTTGTAATGATTGCTGATTGTATTCACTTGTTTGTATGTGAGAGGCGCGAATGCTTTCAAACTGGGCATTTTTTTAGGTGTTTGCTGAAATGTTGTTTTCCCCCAATGAATCGCAATGTGAAAGTGTAAAATATCACACATACAGTGCATCTTCGTAATGTTTGTTCATATGCGAAATAAATACTTATTAAATGCGATGTTATAGTAAAAAGCACATGTCCACGCTAACATGAATGAAAATGCATACTTTGTATGTGTATAATGTGCATAGAATCTGATCGATCAATGTTGCTGCAATATTGTTTGGAAATGATAAAGTAACAGCTGACATCTGTAGTATTGTATATATAAGTGATTTGCGAGATGTAAATATTGTACGCGTCCCATTAAAATCGCACTAATAATTCTGAACTTCCGGCTGTCATCTGTAGTATTGTATATATAAGTGATTGGCGAGATGTCAATATTGTACGCGTCCCTTTAAAATCGCACTAATAATTCTGAACTTCCGGCTGTCATCTGTAGTACTGTATATATAAGTGATTGGCGAGATGTCAATATTGTACGCGTCCCTTTAAAATCGCACTAATAATTCTGAACTTCCGGCTGTCATCTGTAGTATTGTATATATAAGTGATTGGCGAGATGTCAATATTGTACGCGTCCCTTTAAAATCGCAATAATAATGAAGATCTTACGTCTGTCATCTGTAGTATTGTATATATAAGTGATTGGCGAGATGTCAATATTGTACGAGTCCCTTTAAAATCGCAATAATAATGAAGATCTTACGTCTGTCATCTGTAGTATTGTATATATAAGTGATTGGCGAGATGTCAATATTGTACGCGTCCCTTTAAAATTGCACTAATAATTCTGAACTTCCGGCTGTCATCTGTAGTATTGTATATATAAGTGATTGGCGAGATGTCAATATTGTACGCGTCCCTTTAAAATCGCAATAATAATGAAGATCTTACGTCTGTCATCTGTAGTATTGTATATATAAGTGATTTGCGAGCTGACAATATTTATTACGCGTCCCATTAAAATCGCCATAATAATGATGTTCCAAACTCTTGTTTACGTATATGTTGTATTGTAGTATTGAGTGCTAAAGTTCTGAAAGGGGAGGTACAGTCCTAAAGCTGTAATGTGTATGGTTGAATCTTCTAATGACGTCATCATATTATCAACCTGCCTGTGTAGTTCTGAAATCCTCATTGTGTTGTTGTATTTTACTACATTGTTATTGTGTGCTGATTAAAATATAAATGTGTGCTTTGTGGTTGCGTGATGCGTGTTATGTACATCTACGTATATATTGTGATTGTCTCCCACATATGCTGACTTGTATAAAGCGGTCTCGCATTGTTGTTCCTTTCCATAAAGTGACAGCTGTAATCTGGTGTAATGATGTTCTTATTGTACGTAATTCCTAATGGTTTATTCTGAGTGAATCGTGATGTTAAAGGTACAGTAAAATCCCTATTTTCTGTTTCCTGATTCATAGAGAGAATGTAATGTGTTTTTCCCCCTTCATTTGAATGCACATGTATGAGTGAATGGTGTAAAAGTAAATTATGTGCATCCATGAATGATCATGTGTTAAGCCTATGTAGATATGCTGTTGCTGCAAGCATATGAGTTGAATAAATGAAATGCTATAATAAAGGTAAATAAGAGGTGTTTCCAATTGTCTACTGTTTGTGAATCCTGAAATGTTCCAATTATTTTTCTGTCCGTTTAAATGTGATGTAATTGTTGAAAATGTTTGTTACTAGTGATGGTGATTTGTAGTTGATGTAATGTAAAAGTATCAGACAATTTAATGTTGTTGTGAATGTGCCATAAGTAAAATCCATAACTCCATAGGGAAATAGCCATTTCTTGATCTATTTGTCATAGCGTGGCTAACACAGAAAAACATGAGTTATTTTCAGAATTCTAGCGCTGGTATTTAGAGTTTTTTTGTCTACGCTTTTTGCGTGCGTTAGGGAAATCTGTCTGTCTCGTGCACGAGCACGTCTTCCCCATAGAAGTCAATGGAGGCTAAAAATGTGTGTGTAAATAAAATCCAAGACTTTTAGAGCGTAAAGTGAGTGACGTCATGGTCTTGTGTGAAAAAGTAGCTAAATCGTATTTATTTCGTAATCAAATTCTTCTTTGTGTATGTAATGTGGTGTATATTGTTTGTATGCATCGATGAGTGTATGTATGTGATAATATTATTAGTTAGATGTAGCTATATGAGTGTCTTTTCCCGTCTGTCATTGTAAGTCAATGGCAAAATGGATTTGTGTTGGGTTTTTTTCTAACACCCGAGATCTCACAACTTTGATCCTTTCTATTTTGACGAAAAAATATTAAAAATGAAAAATAAATATAGTGTAGTGTTTGTATGAGTGTAAGTGTACTTTGTGTAATATTTGTTTTGTGATTGGTGGATGTTTATTTTGTCGTTAGATGTTAACTCCTGGGTCTGGGTTGTCGGTAAGGATTTCAGCGTTAGGAGATTTTTGAGTGTCGGTAAGTAAACTCTAAATACCAGCGGGCGGTAAAAAGCAGCCCTATACACTGGTTTTGACGGCTAATGCAAAACTCTAAATCTAGGCGTAAGCTATTGCAGGATATGCAGTAGCTTTATTCCATCTCAATACTCTCCTTCTCAACTGTAACACGTTTCCATATAACAGCACTTTCTATTCCTCACGGATGTCTACTTACCTGTACCCTCTCTTTTATAACTAATTTAGTCTTCCAAAGACATTCATCCTGAATTTAACAGGACATAAATCACATTCAAATTATAATATAAATATCAGAGACTTCATTTTGGAGAAAAACCCTATACATGTCTGGTAAATAAAACTCCAAATATTTACCACATAATTTCATTATTTATTTTGTCCTCTTTTCCTGCAATTTAGCTATGAAAATTGTGGGGTTTCCAATTCTAATAAATGGAAGAGCACCCTGTCTAACTTTGCTACATAGTTGTCCTTTAGAGTTGATAAGATAAGATACAGTAAGACAATGTAAGCTTTGCTAAGAAAATTACAGTACCTAGCTGTGTCCACTGAAGTAAAAAGTTCCAGTTGAAGATAGGCAAATAGGGGAAGAGTGCAACCACTAAAAAACAATTCCAGAAAAAAATATGTTAAAGTGTTTACAGTTGACTGTTGTGCTCATTTGTTGCACAATATATCCTCACAACCCCTATAGGTGATTTTCTTGTATAGACTACAGCTATCTTCTAATTCCAGGGATCCAATGTCTTATCTTTGTTCTTACTACTCATATCCCACAGCCCACTTCTGTTCCATGGCTCTTGTCAGTTATTCTTGTATATTGTTTGGTATGTAAGATATTATTTGTGTCTGTAGGTTTAACAAACAAATATGTTTTTAACACTTCCCCCCTACATAAACTGTTGTTTCATAATAGTTAACTCATTCTTCATTACAGGTAAATGTAAATTTTAATGAATTCAAGTCCTGAACAAAAGTTTCCAGGGATCCAATGTCGCTACACCACACCCCAAACACATAGGGTTGTCACCTTTTACCCAGCCGATTCCTGGACACTTTGTAAATGGGTGTGAATTGGGGTCTGGTTTTGGGCGTGTTTGGGGGTGTGGCTTCACACAACCTCCATAAAATATATGTTACCTTGAAAGGATTGAGTGTTATAGTAATTTATTTTAATACAAACACACAACACAATCTGAAACATAAAAAAGTTAACACTTACATTACCAGTACCAGCCAGCAAGCAGCAAAACCTATGTGATTTTCAGACTCCTAACCAACCCCAAAGTTTTAGATGTATACTGATGTCTCCAGACTCCTGGTTGTGCAATGGGTCTTTTCATATGCAGGGAATGGGGAGTGTCTGCTCATCCTGATATCCCAGCCCTTTTCACTGGGCGTCCTCAGCCTAACCTCATCAACAATGCTAAATTTGAGCTGCTAAGGAAGTTTTTAAAAGGTTTTATATTGGATTTTTTAACAGTATTTGTGCATATTCTTCTTTATAGTAGGAGGCAGGAAGTCTTGTTAGCACAGACTGCTTTGTGATTGTACCAAGCTACTAAATAAAGCTGATTCTGTAAGAGAGTACACACACAAGTGTAGGTATATATATATATGTAGGTATATTGTATATATATGTAGGGATAATTGTGCAACAACAACAAGACTGCTTGCTGCAGAAGTGCTGTTGCTAAGTTGAGTCTGAGAGATGCATGAGTCCCCTCCCCACCCAAGATTAAAATTTTAACACTTACATTACCAGTACCAGCCGGCCAGTAGTAAAACCTTTTGCACAACTGCAGTGTTATGTGTAGGAAGTCAGGACAGGAGAGCTCCTCCTGGAAGTCCGGGACATTAGTGGTGCTCTCATACACAAACTTTTCCTCAAATGTGTTCAAATATATGTTTGCATATGTGCGGGTGACTTAAGATCCCATTTCTCACTTGGTGGGTACCAATGTGTTCTCGCCCTCTTTGCAGCTTATAAATGATAAAAACCATACATAAGGGGAACAATATGCCGATATGAACTGTGACAAAAGCTATAGATCTTTTCTTGGTATGTAACAGAAAATTCATTCCAGAGAGAAACCCTATGTGCGCAAACAGAGAGAAAATCACTATTGGATCAATACTGGACTCAATTGTTATGTTTCCTATTACTTATTTAAACATAACAATGAGAAAATTATCACAGTTTCTGTTTGTAATGACCTCCCTAGATGTGGGACACATTTAGTCATCAATTATAACAGCTATTTTTATAAGTTAAATTCATCCTAACAATCATTCAGTATACTTGTATATATAAAAAATAAACATTATTACATAAGAAGGGAAATGGTAAGTAGTACTCTCTCTGTAGTGAATGGGAAAATGTTCATGATTCAATACACAAATAATTAATCAGTATTTCTTAGTAGAGAACATATATACACAGTATAGATATATAGTTTTTATAAAAATGCCTTTAAGAAGTTAAGTTAAACATGATTCTCTGTTCTGTGATCTGTTGCTTCTTCAAACAGCATCTTCTCTAGAATGTGAGGGAGGAAAACATTCCAACATAGATGCAATAGCTTTATATACCATCTCAATACTCTCTTTCTCAACTATAAAATGTTTCCATATAACAGCACTTTCTATTCCTTCCTGACATCCACTTACCTGTACCCTCCCTTTTATAACTAATTTTGTCTTCCAAAGACACTCTTCCTGAATTTAAAAGGACATGGATCACATTCAGATTATAATTTAAATATTGGACTTCATTTTGGAGAGAAACCCTATACATGCGTGGCACAAAATACTCCAAATATATTTCCATTATTTATTTTGCCCTCTTTTGCCTGTAATTTAGCTCTGAAATTCGAATAAATGGAAGTGCACCCTGCTAAATACTGTAGATGTCCCTTAAAGGTGATAAGATAAGATACAGCAAAACATAATGCAAGCTTTACTATCAAAATGACAGTAACTATCTAAGTCTACGGAAGTTCCAGTTCACTCTTTCAAGATAAGAAACTGGTAGGAAGAGTACAACTACTAAAAAAACTATTCCAGAAAAAAATATGTTAAAGGAACATGAAACCCAAAACTTTTCTTTCATGATTTAGGTAGAGTGTATAATTTTAAACAACTTTCCATTTTACTTCTATTGCTTCATTCTCTTGGTATCATTTGTTGAAGGAGAAGCAATGCACTAGTGGTCTCTAACTAACAATCGGTATATCTATACAACCACCAATCAGCAGTCAAAATCTAGGTTATTTGCGGCTCCTGATCTTAACTAGATAAACCTTTTAGCAAAGGTTAACAAGAGAAGGAAACAAATTAAATAATAGAAGTAAATTGGGAAGTTGTTTAAAATTGTATGTCCTGTCTAAATTATGAATGACTAATTATGACTTTACTGTTCCTTTAATATATTATAAAAGCGTTTACAGTTGATTGGTGTGCTCAGTTGATGCACAATATATCCTCACAAACCCCTATAGGTCATTTTCTTGTATAGACCATAGCTATCTTCTAATTCCAGTCAACCTGTGACTTATCTTTGTTCATACTACACATATCCCAAAGCCCACTTTTGTTCCTTGTCGGCATCAGATATTTCCTACATATTGTTTGTCATGTAGGATCATGTGCAGAAACTCTATACAAACTCTTCAATATGGCTATAGGGATTTGTGTGACGCACATTAGCTTGTAAGACCACAAGTAGAGCCCTTAGTTCCTCTTATCAGGCTGCTTAGCATTTGTCTCAGTATCTCACAACAGATGAAGTACAGCACTGCCTATCGCTGTTAAAGGGTTACTGCCCTACCCTTCTACGGCAATCCAAACACAGCAAAGTCCAGCTGCACTTCCTTCTCCTTACCTTTATACCATTATATGAGGGTCATGCCTTAAACAACATTTTGGTTTTGGTGCCCTTAATCATGTATGCTATGTTACAATATGAGTAATTTGCTAAATATGATCAAATGATATATGTACTGTATGTGTGTGTATATGTATGTGTGTGATGTGTCTGCTTGCTGTTCAGCTTGCTGAAAGTTTCTCAAGGACACACCTGTTCATGTACAGGAATACAGCAATAAATTCCTTTAGTTAAAATAGTTTAGTTAAAAAGTCCAGAAGTCAGAAGCCATGTAAGCAGCTGTCCAACCCTCAGAAATAGCAAACAGAGATAGGTAAAATGCTGAGCTACAAATCACTTTAGAAGCAAAAATATACATTCAGCTATGATGAACCAATCACACTGTTAGCCAACCCAAAATGATAGCAAGCATCCATCCTTATCCATTTTGGGAAGTATTAGCTGAAGGGGCCTGGCATTATAGGTATATAAGATGTAGAAGGGAGAAAGGGAGGAGAGGAGAAGAGAAGGAATGAGAGGTATATTATGCACTTACTTTATAGCTATAAGGTTGTTTTCATGTCTGTTTGCATTTGATGTAAGAAATTGTATGCAGTTATGTCAATGTGTTTTATGTACTGTATTTAATGTAACTCATATTAATGGTACCATATAAAGACACATAGAATATTATATCATGTGATTGTATGCAGTTATGTCAATGTGTTTTATGTAATGTATTTAATGTAACTCATATTAATGGTACCATATAAAGACACATAGAATATTATATCGTGTGATTGTATGCAGTTATGTCAATGTGTTTTATGTAATGTATTTAATGTAACTCATATTAATGGTACCATATAAAGACACATAGAATATTATATCGTGTGATTGTATGCAGTTATGTCAATGTGTTTTATGTAATGTATTTAATGTAACTCATATTAATGGTACCATATAAAGAAGCATAGAATTTGTATCGTGTTATCTAAGATTTTGGGTGCTGTGACTAAAGTTGTTATATTGAGCTGAATTTTTCACAAGCAAATTCTTTAATAAATAATAATAATAATTATTATTATTATTAATGTAAATATTGTATTCCAAAAATGAATAATTCATCTTCAATAGCAAGTTCACATTGAATCACAGTTTAAATAGCTCTCCTATTGAGAAATCCCATGTTTTATGGCCAGCAGGTATATATCATGGTATACACACATTAACCCTATATATTCATATAAAACCACTACAAATATATCATCAGCATTTCTATTAAAGTATTCAATAAAATGAAAGGAACGCTAAATGCAGTTGAATTGTATAATTAACAAGTACATAGTACATAATAAAAAGACAATGATTTAACGCCTACTCTTTTCAAAGAAGCAGCAGATTCTTTTCTGACAAATGTATTTTTTCTCTGATTTTATGGCCCCCTGTATCATGTGACAGACATCAGCCAATCACAGACTATTATTCATATACCCTGTGAGCTTGTGCACATGCTCAGTAGGACCTTGTTCCCCAGAAAGTGTGAAGATAAAAAGATTGTGCAAAATTTGATAATGGAATTAAATTGGAAAGTGTCTGCTCTTTCTGAATCATAAAAGGTTATTTTGGCTTGAGTGTCCCTTTAATTCCATTGATGTATGATGACATAAAAAAAAACACTGAAACACTAGAGTATAAATCCAAAATGCTTCCCTTATCTTCAACAGAAGTTTCCATATCTTGGTTAGAGCATACGGCACAGTGCCATATGGCTAGCACGGCTATTTGTTAAAAGGTGGAAACGTCACAAAATAAGTATGGTGTGGGTGCCGAAGCCGCTAAGTTTAGCAAATAGAGGCAGGCAATGGCAAACAAAAGGTGCGTATACCATTCAATTACAATTACCACAATTCAGGCAAGCAACATTGTTTTCAATCAGTGATTTAACTTTGTTTCAATGTTTTGTAACTTGCAATATTAGTATGTACAAATGAATCTTCTCCTTCTACAAGCCAACATGGGGGGCAAATCAAACTCTTTAATACCTGGATTATATTGTTTATGTATTGGCTAATGGTTTCTCATGATATCCATAATGTGTTTATCATGTTCTGTACGGTCAATAATAAACACTAACCTCCTCTCTTTTTTCTCTTAGTATCCATTTTTACCTTTTCAACTCATATTAAACTAAATCCAGTGGATAGGCTATCTTCTAGTTTATCCTGTTGTGACACTATCCTCTTAACTCGCACAAATTAGCTATTTGGGAGGAATCGCATAGTAGGTTTAACAAACAAATATGTTTTTAACACTTCACCTCTACATAAACTGTTGTGCAGTGGCGTAGCGTGGGGGGGGGGGCACAGACGCGGTCGACCCGGGCGCATAATTCTTAGGAGCACAAAATTTCAAAAGAAGCCAGCAGTTTTTGTTTGTTTTTTTATTTAAAATTGCAACAATATATTTTTTTTATCTCCTTTGGGTTTTGTACTGTCTGGGGAGAAGAGGAGGTGGGGGGTCGGTTGGGGCCCTCTCACATCACTTGTGTGGCCGGTGGTGGTGGGCGATAGATTATACTGTTGTGGCTCCTGCTTAGCTCCACCCACCCATGCGCCGGCCATGCTGCGCACACTTATGTATTTTTAACTGCGCAATACTTTGAGGCGGAACAGTGACAGCAGCCAGTATAGCAGCATGTGGGCACGTGTTGAACTGGAGTAGCAGGAGCCTAGGACTAAGCAGTCCGGCGAAAGAAGGAGCCTCAGCCGCCGGATTCCGAATCATCATCTCTGACTCTGAGGTGAGATCTCAATCATTAATCCAAAAAGTCCCAACGGTGAGAGGTGTGAATCAGACAGTGCACTGTGCAAGTACCGTGCAGGCAGCATGTGTCGTGTAGAGGGGGGTGGGCATGTATAAGCTTCTGGTTTATTCCACATGGTACCAGTTAGTTGCTACAGATCAAACACTTCAGAGCAGCAGGGGTCTCAAAGAACCGGTAACATGCGGGCCGCTGCATGACAGTTTAGAAAATGTAGCCAGGGACTGGGGCAGCTTGATGATCAAGCCTGTATAATCATTTTTAGGTAGCCAGGGGTGCAGCTGGATGATGGATCCTTTCTAGGAAGCCGGTGTGGTTAGATCCAATGTTTAGAGAGGGGAGGTGGAGGATTCAGATGCTCCTCCAGAACCAACAAGAGTTGTGATAGAGCGGCCCCAGAAGAGAGGTGCTTGTACATAGCTGCACTGACTGCACAGATTAAGTAGAGCAGCCTTGTGGGAGAGTCTGATGGGCAGGAAGTAGTAGTGACTTTATAACTTTTTAGCCTTCTCCAGGAATGCTTGTGCATTTATAACGTAGTAGATTACACTCATTCTTGCATAGCTCCACAACAATTTTGGGTCTGGCAGCATATGGGTTGGATAAATATAATCTTAAGTACAAATATGAGGTCACCTGTGCTAGTATACACTAAACCTCCCTCTGTTGCTAGAGGAAATCTGACCTCCTCTGTGAGCACTTCCATCACTATATTCATTCCATAGATTTTTGGCCACAGAGGAGGTCAGATTTCCTCTAGCAACAGAGGGAGGTTTAGTGTATACTAGCACAGGTGACCTCATATTTGTACTTAAGATTATATTTATCCAACCCATATGCTGCCAGATCCAAAATTGTTGTGGAGCTATGCAAGAATGAGTGTAATCTACTACGTTATAAATGCACAAGCATTCCTGGAGAAGGCTAAAAAGTTATAAAGTCACTACTACTTCCTGCCCATCAGACTCTCCCACAAGGCTGCTCTACTTAATCTGTGCAGCCAGTGTATCTATGTAAACAAGCACCTCTCTTCTGGGGCCGCTCTATCACAACTCTTGTTGGTTCTGGAGGAGCATCTTTTTAAAAAAGGTACTAAAGTGAACACATGGGCTACGTTTAAGCAATCAATACATGTATTACATAATATACACAATTTTATTATTATTATTCTTTATTTATAAAGCGCCAAAAGATTCCGCAGCGCTGTTCATAGGTAACAAATATAAAAGGACAGTACAATATGAGACATCAGACAAAATTTAACAAACCAATACAGGAGGAATTGGGAGCCCTGTTCCCATGGGAACTTACAATCTAAATGGGTAGGAGGGTGAGAAACAGGAGGTGGGGACTGCAAAGGTGGGAATGATGTTAGTGAGGAGTTAGATGAGGGCAACTATTAGGCAAGTGGAATTCATTAGTTACTGATTTGGTGATAGGCTTCCCTGAACAAGAAGGTCTTTAGGGAGCGTTTAAAGGAGGAGAGGTTGGGGGAAAGTCTGACAGTTCGAGGAAGTGCATTCCAGAGGGTTGGTGCCGCATGAGAGAAGTCCTGTATTCTAGCATGAGAGGAGGTGATGGTAGAAGAGGCAAGGAGTAGATCGTTGTTGGATCTTAGGGGACGGGCTCGGGCTGGAGTATATTTGTTGATGAGTGAGGACAGGTATGGGGGGGCTGCATTGGTAAGGGCATTGTAGGTCAGAGTGAGAATTTTGAATTTAATTCTGCTGCGAACGGGGAGCCAGTGAAGGGACTCACAGAGGGGTGCGGCAGATACAGAGTGTCGGGAGAGGTGGATTAGCCTAGCAGAGGCATTTAGGATGGATTGAAGGGGGGAGAGGCGGGAGAGAGGAAGGCCAGTTAGTAGGTTGTTACAGTAGTCAAGCCGGGAGATTACTAGGGAATGGATTAGCTGTTTAGTAGTTTCAGCACTCAGAAAAGGACAAATTTTGGAGATATTGCGTAGGTGGTTGCAACAGGATGAAGAGAGCGATTGGATGTGGGGTATGAAGGACAGATTGGAGTCGAGTGTAACTCCTAGGCAGTTTCTAACTTTACTATCACTGGGGAGATAGTGGTGTCACCGACAGTGATAGTAAAGTTAGAAACTGGAGTAGAATTAGTTGGGGGGATTAGAAGAAGCTCAGGCAAAATGATAAATTAATAAATTAATAGTCAGTGCTAATGGGTTAGGGGGCGCAATACTTGCCTTACCCTGGGCGCTGACAACCCACGCTACGCCACTCCTGTTGTGTCATAATAATTAACTGATTCTTCACTAAAGGTTAATGTAAATTTTAATTAATTCAAGTCCTGAACAAAAGTTTTCATGGATCCAATGTTGCTACACCACACCAAAACACATCATCTATGTAGCACCACCATGTGGCTGCATATCTCATCCCATCACTAACCTCCCACTGCCTCTCTCATTACCACCCTTACTCGCCTCCCACTGCCCTTCTCACCCCATCACTCACCTCCCACTGCCCCTCACACCCCATCACTAAACTCCCACTGACCCTCTCACCCCATCACTCGCCTCCCACTGACCCTCTCACCCCATCACTCGCCTCCCACTGCCCCTCTCACCCCATCACTCGCCTCCCACTGCCCCTCTCACTCCATCACTCTCCTCCCACTGCCCCTCTCACCCCATCACTCACCTCCCACTGCCCCTCTCACCCCATCACTAAACTCCCACTGACCCTCTCACCCCATCACTCGCCTCCCACTGCCCCTCTCACCCCATCACTAAACTCCCACTGAACCTCTCACCCCATCACTCGCCTCCCACTGCCCCTCTCACTCCATCACTCTCCTCCCACTGCCCCTCTCACCCCATCACTCACCTCCCACTGCCCCTCTCACCCCATCACTAAACTCCCATTGCCCCTCTCATCCCATCACTAACCTCCCACTGCCTCTCTCATTACCACCCTTACTGCCCTCCCATTGCCCCTCTCATCCCATCACTAACCTCCCACTGCCTCTCTCATTACCACCCTTACTGCCCTCCCACTGCCCCTCTCATCCCATTACTCGCCTCCCACTGCCCCTCTCACCCCATCACTCACCTCCCACTGCCCCTCACACCCCATCACTAAACTCCCACTGACCCTCTCACCCCATCACTCGCCTCCCACTGACCCTCTCACCCCATCACTCGCCTCCCACTGCCCCTCTCACTCCATCACTCTCCTCCCACTGCCCCTCTCACCCCATCACTCACCTCCCACTGCCCCTCTCACCCCATCACTAAACTCCCACTGACCCTCTCACCCCATCACTCGCCTCCCACTGCCCCTCTCACCCCATCACTAAACTCCCACTGACCCTCTCACCCCATCACTCGCCTCCCACTGCCCCTCTCACTCCATCACTCTCCTCCCACTGCCCCTCTCACCCCATCACTCCCCTCCCACTGACCCTCTCACCCCATTACTCCCCTCCCACTGCCCCTCTCACCCCATCACTCGCCTCCCACTGCCCTTCTCACCCCATCACTCCCCTCCCACTGCCCCTCTCACCCCATCACTCCCCTCCCACTGCCCCTCTCACCCCATCACTAACCTCCCACTGCCCCTCTCACCCCATCACTCTCCTCCCACTGCCCCTCTCACCCCATCACTAGTCTCCCACTGACCCTCTCACCCCATCACTCGCCTCCCATTGCCCCTCTCACCCCATCACTAACCTCCCACTGCCCTTCTCACCCCATCACTCTCCTCCCACTGCCCCTCTCACCCCATCACTCCCCTCCCACTGCCCCTCTCACCCCATCACTCCCCTCCCACTGCCCCTCTCACCCCATCACTCCCCTCCCACTGCCCCTCTCACCCCATCACTAACCTCCCACTGCCCCTTCACCCCATCACTCCCCTCCCACTGCCCCTCTCACCCCATCACTCCCCTCCCACTGCCCCTCTCACCCCATCACTCTCCTCCCACTGCCCCTCTCACCCCATCACTCACCTCCCACTGCTCCTCTCACCCCATCACTCCCCTCTCACTGCCCCTCTCACCCCATCACTAACCTCCCACTGCCCCTCTCACCCCATCACTCCCCACCCACTGCCCCTCTCACCCCATCACTCCCCTCCCACTGCCCCTCTCACCCCATCACTCCCCTCCCACTGCCCCTCTCACCCCATCACTAACCTCCCACTGCCCCTCTCACCCCATCACTCCCCACCCACTGCCCCTCTCACCCCATCACTAAACTCCCACTGACCCTCTCACCCCATCACTCGCCTCCCACTGCCCCTCTCACCCCATCACTAAACTCCCACTGACCCTCTCACCCCATCACTCGCCTCCCACTGCCCCTCTCACTCCATCACTCTCCTCCCACTGCCCCTCTCACCTCATCACTCACCTCCCACTGCCCCTCTCACCCCATAACTAAACTCCCACTGACCCTCTCACCCCATCACTCGCCTCCCACTGCCCCTCTCACTCCATCAAACGCCTCTCACTGCCCCTCTCACCCCATCACTAACGTCCCACTGACCCTCTCACCCCATCACTCTCCTCCCACTGACCCTCTCACCCCATCACTCGCCTCCCACTGCCCCTCTCACCCCATCACTAACCTCCCACTGCCCCTCTCACCCCATCACTCGCCTCCCTCTGCCCCTCTCACCCCATCACTCTCCTCCCACTGCCCCTCTCACCCCATCACTCCCCTCCCACTGCCCCTCTCACCCCATCACTCGCCTCCCACTGCCCCTCTCACCCCATCACTAACCTCCCATTGCCCCTCTCACCCCATCACTCCCCTCCCACTGCCCCTCTCACCCATCACTCCCCTCCCACTGCCCCTCTCACCCCATCACTCCCCTCCCACTGCCCCTCTCAGCCCATCACTAAACTCCCACTGACCCTCTCACCCCATCACTCGCCTCCCACTGCCCCTCTCACCCCATCACTAAACTCCCACTGCCCCTCTCACCCCATCACTCGCCTCCCACTGCCCCTCTCACCCCATCACTCGCCTCCCGCTGCCCCTCTCACCCCATCACTCACCTCCCGCTGCCCCTCTCACCCCATCACTCACCTCCCACTGCCCCTCTCACCCCATCACTCCCCTCCCACTGCCCCTCTCACCCCATAACTCCCCTCCCACTGCCCCTCTCACCCCATCACTCCCTCCCAC
>NW_026511619.1:0-51403 GCF_027579735.1 Bombina bombina
TTCATCCGTGTCCTGTAGCTTTGGTATTGTATCCCACAAGTAAGGATGAAATCTGTGGACTCGGTAGAAGAAAAGGAAATTTATGCTTACCTGATAAATTGATTTCTTCTACGATACGACGAGTCCACGGCCCTCCCTGTCATTTTTCAGACAGATTATATATTTTTTTGTATAACTTCAGTCACCTCTCCACCTTTTAGCTTTTCCTTTCTCTTCCTAAACCTTCGGTCAAATGACTGGGGGTGAAGGGAAGGGAGGAGCTATATATACAGCTCTGCTGTGGTGCTCTTTGTCACTTCCTGTTAGCAGGAGGATAATATCCCACAAGTAAGGATGAAATCCGTGGTCTCGTCGTATCGTAGAAGAAATCAATTTATCAGGTAAGCATAAATTTTGAATGCAGAAATAAACATGAATAAACAATTTGTCATACATTTAATATCCAGCAGTAGGTTTAACAGGTAATTTGGAACATGTTAAAGGAAACACATTTTATAGTACAGTGTCCCTTTAAGGATCAGAAGTCGTAATTGATTTCATACAATTAATTTTATTGTATTTTTTTCTAATTACTTTTCTGCAAAAACATTTCTTTTCTGAAAAACGTTTTTTTCAAAATCATGGTAGTTTTGGGGGGTAATCAACTGCTTCTAGTAGGCTTTATTTAGGCACATGCCCAGCCTATACCAGATAACTGCATGGAAGCACTGAACTCTGGCATTTTCTAGAACACAAGCATTGTTCTGGATATAGAGGAGCTATAGTAAATCATGAAGGTCCTACTGCGATCAAATGTCCTGATAATGTACACAGCACCCATTTGTTGGGTGATTTTGACCTGTATTTTTTAATAACCGGATCAAAGGTCTTTGTGAAGTTATAAAGTAAGGCAGTGATGCTGAATTTTAAGACTATCGACCTTGCACTAATGAGTGTTTAAGCCCTGCAAAGAAGTTAAACACTCAGTAGACATATTTATTGGACTTGCAGAGCACTGCTAGTCCCAAGTGGAAACCACTCAGATGTGGATCTAGAACTGCTGCTTGTATCAGAGGCAATTACCACTCGGGACCAACAGTGCTCTGCGAGTCCAGAGCGGTACTTCTACTATTTTGCAGGGGTTAAACACACAGTAGTGCAGGGTCGATGGTCTATAAATTACATGTTCTAATGAATTAGACCGTCATTCTTTAACTATGATGACAGTTGAATATGTTTTTACAGAAGCAGCAATTTTTCACTATGAATATAAAATTACCCTGTGATGCAGCAAATATCCCAAGTGATAATTAAAACAGAATTATCATATTTTTGGGAGCAAAAGGATTTAAAATACCAAAAAAAGCATATAAGATTAAAACAACATAAAAAGAATATAATCTTTACAGACACACAGCATGTAAATGTTTTATGACTTTAAGAATATATAGAACTGACCTGTCTCTTAAAGGGACATTCTACTCCCAGAATTTGTATTGTTTAAAAAGATAGATAATCCCTTTATTACCCATTCCCCAGTTCTGCATAACCAACACAGTTATATTAATACACTTTTACCTCTGTGATTACCTTGTATCTAAGCCTCTGCAGACTGCCCCTTTATTTCCTTTCTTTTGGCAGACTTTCATTTTAGCCAATCAGTGCTGACTCCTAGGTAACTCCCCGGGTATGAGCACAATGCTATCTATGTGGCACACACGAACGTACGCTCTCTAGCTGTGCAAAACTGTCAAATGCATTCAGATAAGAGGCGGGGCTTAGAAATTAGCAAATGAGTCTACCTAGTTTTAATTTTTCAACAAAGAATACCAAGAGAACAAAGCAGATTTGATGATAAAAGTAAATTGGAAAATTGTCCCTTTGTTCTCCTACAAGTACCTGCAATTTATATAGAGAGAGTTAATTTTCGGCATTTTTTTTTTTTTTTATGATAAATATGGGAATTATTTCTCATGCAAATTTTTAGGAGAATAGCAATGATAAATCTTGCCCTTAGCAGATATTGTCACATTTATGGCTAAAGCAGTTGAAAGAAGCTATCCAATATGGCCACCTAGTGAACAGGAGTAAGAGTGACATGGCATATAGAAATAAGGCAAGGCTGTCCTTATACTTGCTGATACAGGAAAACAGATTAATATTGAATGTTAAAGGCAATTTACATTCAAGTCCACTAAATTGTTCCATATGTCTAAATACAGAACTTACAAACACATGTAGCATAAAAAGTCACTGACTGTTAACATTAAATAGCCCCTGGATAATGAGAAGCATATCAGTCCAAAGCATGAAAGTCTCCATACTGGAGTCCTCACATCTCCATAGCAAAACTCCATATCTAACCCCACGATTTGAGCATAACAAACTAAGCCGGAAACTGCAGGTAAGCGACTCAGTTCTTCTCTACTGCAGACCAAGAGCCTCTATCTGAGGAAAAAGAACAACTTACATGGTTGCTCAAGTCCGTAGCACAATAATCATCTTGAAAGATGAGTCACATATTGTCCTAGTCATCAGGAAAATACAACTCAACTAGGGACACAGGGAGCAGCTGTCTTGTTCTTACAACGCATGGCTGCACCTAATACCTGCAATGGAGGTCAAAAACAGCACTAGGTTAACCATGGTATTGGTAAGTTTCTCATGTATCTCCACTTTCTGAAGCAGCTCTGCATTTTCTACCTGTGCACTCCCAGAGTACAGCTTTATAGGGGTTTACACTAGCAGCTGTTGGATTGCAGAAGACCCATTAGAACTTATCTTCAATTTCTTGTTCTGAGAATATGCTTGATTATAGCCACCATGTTTTACGCCTGGCTCTAGTACTGTTGTCCTTGAAGTATAGTTCAATCTCTTAGTACAGATCTAAAGATCTCCAAACAAGGGGATTTGCAGCTTAGTGGATAAGGCAGGTAACTTCTAAAATGTTGCAAGTTTGTAAAAATGTTTCAATACGGATATGTAGTGTTATCCGTTTACCTCACTAGTACACATTTGTAAGCAATATAAATCGTAGGAGACCTGAAGAACGTGTTTGAAGCGGTGATAGAAATAATATGTGCTGTAGTACAAAAGTAGGCTCAGGCAATATGGTAACACTCAATGATGTGTTGTATACTGAAAGGCAGTAAATGTAAAACCCCGGCACAGACAAGAGGAGGTAGTGTTACCTTGATACTTCGTAGCCGGCCTGCTAAAGTCGATCGCCACTATGCAGATCTCCGTGGAAGACGCCAGACAAACAGGTAGGTAGCCACTCCCAGTGCTCCCTGAGGAAAAAGCAACAGTCAAAAGAGCAGTAGATTATCTGTACGGCAAAGGCTGTGTGAGGGTAAAAACAGACTTTATTCGTATATCCGTTAAAAATACAGGGTACAGTAGGGCTCAAGGGGAACCCAAAATAAACTGCCCAACGTGTTTCCTGCCCGTAGGCACTTAGGGACTGCACATAAACAAACATTTGCTCCTAACAAAAGGCTCTGCTTAATTAGCAGAAGTATTCGCACATGATTACACTTCTTAAAGATGTAGAGTTCTTGGACGCCAGTGGCTGTAATATGATGCCTGACAGTGTTCCCACTAGGTAACAAAATATGTAATTAAATTACATTGTATATGTATCTTGTATCACCGGAAACAATGCCTGACATGAATATATAGCGCCGCAGAGAGTACATGAGTCAAATACAACCGCTAGTTATAAAATCATTATTGATGAATTTCGGGTCATGTGTTTTTCATGATAGTACATAATGGAGTGTCGTAATACATAATAATGTATAATTAAACTTAGTCGTTATACATTGATAGACCAAGACTGATGTTAAGACTTGAGAAAGATACATACATCACGTTATTTGTTCAATATACAATTGATTATAGATCAGAACAATATCAATTTGCAGTACATAACTGCTATGTGAATGAATAAAAATGTATAAAGTATTTTTGTCAAAGAATATACTATATATCTGTTTGACTTAAATAGTGACTATGAAGTGTACCGTAAAAGAAAATAAATAAATAAAAAGTGATTGAGCTAAAACTAAAACCTTGTGAATTAATTTATATGTATATTTAATATGCAGGTTGGTAGTGTCAAACAATATAAACAAGGAGCCACAAAAAGCCTCAGTGTGATACTGTGATAATGTGTGATACTGTGATAATGTGTGATACTGTGTTGGCAGTGAAGTGAACTGGAAACACGATAACTCTTGGTTCCAACCTACTAAAGGCTTCTTTAAATGCAAAACATGCAACACGTCCTCCACCAAACCAGGAAGATCCTATGAGATTAGACACTGATTAACTTGTAACTCAAGTTGTGTAGTTTAACTTATCACATGTCACATTTGTAACAAGCAATATGTAGGTAGAACTAATAGGGTATTGAAAGACCGTATCAGAGAACATCTACTATCTATTACACATGACCCTCCCAAAACCCCACTTGCTAAACATTTTGTCACACAATTTGCTTTTAAATGACAACAGCTTTTGTACTATGTTCAGATTCCAAGGTATAGATATAGTTCAAATAAAAAACATCAGAGGGGGAGATAGAGTAGCAGCTCTGAACAGAAAATAAGTATTTTGTATCTTCACACTGTCTACAGGTAGTCCCCTAGGGATAAATGAGATTACTGATTTAAGATATTTTGTAGACTAATATAGTTTAATTATAAATATTAGTATCAACATGGACTTCCTTTTTCCTCTTTTTCTTTTTGTAACTTTGACAAGACTTAAAGGGACAGTCTACACCAGAATTGTTATGGTTTAAAAAGACAGATAATCCCTTTATTACTCATACCCTAGTTTTGCATAACTAACACAGTTATATAAATACAATTTTTACCTCAGTGATTATCCTGTATCTAAGCCTCTGCAAACTGCCTCCTTATTTCAGTTCTTTTGACAGACATCCATTTTAGCTAATCAAAACTGGCTCACTGGAACTTCACGTGCGTAAGCACAGTGTTATCTATATGACACACATGAAGTAACACCCTCTAGTGGTGAAAAACTGTCAAAATGCCCTGAGAGAAGAGGCGGACTTCAAGGGCTTAGAAATTAGCATATAAACCTCCTATGTTTAGCTTTTAACTAAGAATACCAAGAGAACAAAGCAAAATTGGTGATAAAAGTAAATTGGAAAATTGTTTAAAATGACATTCTCTATCTGAATCATGAAAGTTTATTTGGGACTAGACTGTCCCTTGAAGGCCGCCTCTTCTCTCGGGGCATTTTGACAGTTTTTCTCCACTAGAGGGTGTTAGTGCATGTGAGTCATATAGATAACACTGTGCTCACGCACATGGAGTTCCAGGGAGCCAGCACTGATTGGCTAAAATGGATGTCTGTCAAAAGAACTGAAATAAGGGGGCAGTTTGCAGAGGCTTAGATACAAGGTAATCACAGAGGTAAAAAGTGTATTTATATAACTGTGTTGGTTATGCAAATCTAGGGAATTGGTAATAAAGGGATTATCTATCTTTTTAAACAATAAAAATTCTAGTGTAGACTGTCCCTTTAATAATTATAGATACGCAGGGTAGTATAACATCCTACACCCTTTGTTAATTTTTGTTTTACATTGAGTACACTTATTAGTTCACTGCCAACACATTATCACAGTATCACACTGAGGCTTTTTGTGGCTCCTCGTTTATATTGTTTGACACTACCAACCTGCATATTAAATATACATATAAATAAATTCACAAGGTTTTAGTTTTAGCTCAATCACTTTTTATTTATTTATTTTCTTTTCTTTCATGGTACACGCAGTATTTCATAGTCACTATTTAAGTCAAACATTAGATATATAATATATTCTTCGACAAAAATACTTTTTTATTCATTCATATAGCGGCTATGTACCGCAAATTGATATTGTTCTTATCTATAATCAATTGTGTATTGAACAAATAACATATGTGATGTATGTATCTTTCTCAATTCTTTACATCAGTCTTGGTCTATCAATGTATAATGACTAAGTTTAATTATACATTATTATGTATTACGACACTCCATTATGTACTATCATGAAAAACACATGACCGGAAATTCATCAATAATGATTTTTATAACTAGCGGTTGTATTTGACTCATGTACTCTCTGCGGCGCTATATATTCATGTCAGACATTGTTTCCAGTGATACAAGATACATATACAATGTAATTTTATTACATATTTTGTTACCTAGTGGGAACACTGTCAGGCATCATATTACAGCCACAGGCGTGTCAGAAATCTACATACATCTTTAAGAAGTGTAATCATGTGCTAATACTTCTGCTAATTAAGCTGAGCCTTTTTTTAGGAGCAAATGTTTATGTATGTGCAGTCCCTGACGAAGTGCCTGTGGGCAGGAAACACGCCGGACAATTTGTTTCCCCTTGAGCCCTACTGTACCCTGTATTTTTAATGTATATACAAATAAAGTCTGTTTTTTCCCTCACACAGCTTGCGTTTTCAGCCTTTGCCGTACAGGTAATCTACTGATCTTTTGTCTAAAGATCTCCACTCTGGTAAGATTATCTAAGAGGTCCCATTAGTACTGGGAGGTCCCTTTTAAATAATTTGAAAAACAGCAAACTTTAGCTGTACAGCTGTTACACTTGTGTATGGATTTGGATTTGAAGGAGAGACCAATCTATTGCAATGTAATGCTCAAAAAACGGCACAAAAGATTTAGCAAGATTTCTCTCCATGATATCAAGTTTTTTTTATCATTAGGCCCTATGAGAGGGGGTTTGTGGCTAGGGATGAATTCAGTGTTGCCACGCCTCTGAGACTTGCAATGCAGTGGTTGATTGCAGGCCACTGTTGCTGACCATCCTCTGATGAGATGCTCCAAATTTGCTTATATTTATACTTTTCCTGTGTCGGCACTCTCCCACTTACACCAATGCTTATAGAGGGTGGAGATGCTGCCTGGGAGAGGAGATATTTTATAGATTTTAATAGTCTCCAATGAAGCTAGAAATTCTGCAACCATAGCAATGGCCGCCACTGGAATTCCCCCGCTTTGTTTGTATTTAATGTACTCCTTGTGAAGAAAACAATGCCGCAAGACACAAAGCAATGAAACACAACACCTATGTAGTGCATAAAACAAGTAATTTATTGAGCCAAATCCACACTCACAAAAGAACATTGTTTACAGCTGAGGAGTGTGATAAACATTAAAATTATAAACCAACAAACTCCATGGACAACACCAGGAGCTCTCTCTTCCCTCGGTCTTCCTGCTAAGCAGATCCGTTTGAGATGGTCCTTTTGGCAAGGAGAGTATGCTGGTGTAATCTAATGTCCCACTTGAAATTCTGCCAGCAAGTTCGGTATTGTGCCCTACGGCACAAAGAAACTGTAGTCCAAAATCTCCAATGACAAGCTGAAAAGGTTGGGTGGGTGTGGCCTGACTAGAGGTGGGAGGGCCCTGAAAAAAAAAAGAAAACATTGGTAAAACATTTTCTCAGTTTCTTTCCTATAAGAAAAATCTCTATGAGAGATTGCCTGCAAAATTTTAAAAAGGGCTAAAAATCAGTGTTTTAAGAAAGTATCTCTGAGAGGGGTTTTACTATTTTACTATACATCTCTGTGTGTGGTGATGCTTTCAAAGCATCATCTCCACATATAATATTGTAACTGCACTGTAACTAACGTTTCCTATATTAATAACACATTGTGTGCTCACAATATTATGCTTGCAATGCTTACAATGAGAAACTTATATCTGCAATAAATAAAACTAGAAAGTCACAGCTACTGTCTTCTATGAAATATTAATATCACAAACGCAAAATCTTCCTAAAAAAAAGAAAAAATGCAGCAAAAACAAAACACACTATTTTTAAAAACGTGACAATAACTAAAATACTTATAGCATTATACAATAAAATACATATAAATGAAACGTATATACATGTATGATATACCCACAGCTGCTATAGGCTTAACAATAAGTTTTTTTCATATTTATTAACAATAGAGATCACATACATAATGAATATATAGGTGTTCCGTGGGAAGTTCATGGAGTAACTTATATCTTAATGGGAAAATATTGTTGTGAGTTTCTAATTTTAAAAGCACTGTCTTCCATCTTGGAGGAACCTTTTCAGCCATATCAGTCTTGCTGGCTTTTCAGTGACCAGAATTTCCGTTGCGAGAAATCTACTGAATGTACAGTGAAACTCAATTTACATATGCATTATTTCAAGTGTTACTACACATAACTGGTTTTGTTTTATGTGTAAATATACTTTAACCCCTGTGTGGCAGAACAATAGTGTTCACATTGGAGCAAAGTTGCGCTATAAACACTATTAGTAAAAATTAAATGATTGGATCATGGCGGACTGCAGTGCCTACGCTGCTAGGTATGCCCACCAGGCCGATCCTTGTATTCAACAAATGGTGAAGCCATATATGGTAGGAAGTTCCATGCCGTTCTAATGGCATTAAAGCCCAGCGCTGTTAGGATGGCATGGAATGTTCTAACGGCATGAAAGCGTTAAATACAGCACCCAACCACCAAGATCGCAGATAACTGCCGATGACGGATTTTTGGTGAAACTGCATTCCATAGTATTTCTTAAGGGAGACACATCGCCACCGGAACAGAGAGGGTCAGCCCCCTTTCTTTAAATATATCACCGGATCCTTTTATTGCGATACTGATGAGGCCAAAAAAGACGATTTCTCTTGGGCCTGACAATGCTTTGATCATCAGAGTTTTAAGAGAGGAAGCCCTCCTGGTTATCAGCTTGACAGCCTGGGGGGCTTTCCCATCCCATTTGATTAAAGTGCCTTCTTAAGAAATAGGCACTCTAAAAATACAGGACTAAGGGGGATTTCCTAAACACCCCTAAAGCACTTTAGCAAGTTAAAGTGCTTCAGAGGATAGGAGTTTCTCGTTAACAGAAATTAGTGTTTTCTCTAGACGTGCATTTAGTTTCATTCTGAATTGAAATTCGGACGAATTCGCCACATTCGGAGATTCGAATCGATTCGAATTTCCAAATTACCCTAGCAACGAAACTAAACTAATCCGAATGCATTTGTAACAAATAAATCCAAATTAGTTTGTATTTATTTGTTACATTTGAATGGGCATGGACTAATCCCAATTCAGTAAAAAAAAAAAATTGAGATAGAACAGTGAAATAAGTCCGCTTGTGTAACTTGGAACCATCGGAATCAACATAACACATACCGAACTTCCAAATTTACGTATCGAATCCGAAACGAATACATCCAAATTTATTCTAATCCGAATTAATCCGAAACAAATACATTCGAATGTATCCGAATTCGAATCGATCCAAAATTCAGAAAAATCTAAATCGGTCCGAAAAGAACCAAAACAAATTTTTCCGCTGTGCACATGTCTAGTTTTCTCTCCGTTTGGTACTATAAATCATTAGAAGGCTTAAAGGAGACGAAATAATGTTCTTAGTTTTGTAATGTTGATGGTTTCTTTGTTTTTTTCATTGTTTATTGGGGGATGCCTGTTCTCATGTACTCGCAAAAGAGGTTCCTTATAGTACACGTGCTATTAACATATCTGGGCCTTGCAGTTCTATTTTTAACAAAAATAAAGTTTTAAAACAAATGTAGTTTATTATTTACTGAATAAGCTGTACTTTATTTCAAGCATAATACTTTTATACACACTGCATGTTATGTTTCCATTGTAACAAAATGACTTTCAATCTGTAAGAGTTATCCGCTCTGTATTTTATTTTCAATTTTTCAGAAAATTTCCATTTTTTTCAGGAAAACAAAAACAGGAAATGGCTTAAAAATTTCCAGAGATTTTACATCTCTAGGACGCGTTTTACAGGCGTTCCCTGCTTCATTAGAGACTCCTTGTGTATCGCAGGGAAAGAATTGGCTTGTTATGAGTAAATGATGACTAAATATACCAATGATTAAGTTCTCTTAAAGGGACATGACATTTTAAAATGTTTCTGTCATGATTCAGATAGATGATGCAATTTTAGATATCTTACCAATTTACTTCAAATATAAAATTTGCATTGTTCTTGTATCTTTTGTTGAAAGAGCAGCAATGCACTACTGGGAGCTAACTAAACACATCAGGTAAGCCAATGACATTGCTAGCTAAAAACACTCAGAGAGCCTATAACAAGAGTTATATATGTGCAGCCACCAATCATCAGCTAGCTCCCAGTAGTGCTTTGCTGCTCCTGAGCCTACTTAAGTATTCTTTTTAGCAAGAGATAGAAGCAAATTAGATAACAGAAGTTAATTTAAAAAGGTGTTTAAAATTCAACCCTCTATCCCTTTAAGTGTCCTATTTGTTGTCATTTGTTGACAAGTGACATAATGAACTAAATAATTAAAGAGATAAAGTCCCAAGAACTTATTAACACTCTCTAGCATCTCTTGCTATCATCTTGTTTGTAAGGCTCTTCAATGAACCAGCTACCTGTTTTGTAAAGAGATGTTTTAAAGGGACAAAATTAATGATACGATGATCTATTGTGCTAGAACATTTTATTCACTTCCCACATCTGAAAATTTACACTGTTAACATTTTTACCATAACTTGCTTGAATTTTTGGACGTGGGTCCTGCCTGATTTGGGGTATTTCTTTTTGGTGGGTTGGGGTTTGGGGTTGTTGGGGTTTTCATAGATTATTTATAATAGGGTGGGTGGTGTTGGGGATTTCATTTTATGTATTTTTATTTTAATAAAGAATTTATAAAAAAAAACATGTATAAAGAAAAATTATTGTCTCTCTCTTTCTCATTATATTATATATTATATTGTTTTATATATTTGCTGCCAAATTTGTTAACAAAAATCAATTATTTACACATACGTAAGAAAATTAAAGGGACATTCCAGCCAAAATAAAAATCCAAATGGATGCATTTCAGTTTTGAATAGAAGCACTTTTGTAATATATATGTATTAGCAAAAATGCTTCTAATAAAAGCTATGGATGTTTCAAAAGTGTATTTAAATATGCACCGTGCACCAGCATTTTAAACACAACACTTGTTCAGAGAGCCTAAGGTGCTTGTGCCATCTGGTAATGACTCAATTTGCATAATTTCTGACATGATACAAACCCCAATGGTTTTCTGAGCAGCTGCAGTATTTAAAATGCTTGTGAACTAAGAATATCTAGCTATGTTTCTTTCACGTGCACGTGCAAAGAAAAATGTAACACTAAAACAGTGATAACTTTTACTAGAAGCATTTTAGCCAGTACATGAATATTGCATATATGTTTCTATTCAAAGATGTAATTCCCCTATGTGCATTTCAATTTCACTCGGAATGTCCCTTTAAATTAGCCTGCAAAACATGACATTTTTTGTTTTATTCTATAAACTACTGACAACATTTCTCTCAAATTCCAAATAGAAATATTGTCATTTAGAACATTAATTTGCAGAAAAAAACAACCGGTCAAAATAAGAAAAAGATGGTGTTTTCAGACCTTGATTAGTGCAAAGAAAATATTAATTTTTAAACACAAAACTAATGTTTTAACTTAGCAAGAGTTCAGAAATCAATATTTGGCTATCATGCGTCTTTGCATGCTCTCCAGTCTTTCACATTGCTGTTGAGGGAAGGAGGGTGAGGGAGGGGGAAATAAGTGTTTGGGAAAGGGATCTTAGAGGGGAAGGTGGGCAGTGTATTGAGGGGGCAGCTACACTACAGAAAAATGGGGTGTTTTTAAAAAGAAAAATAACATTTTGTAGCAAACTGGGTACTGACAGACAGCTGCCAGTACCCAAGATATAAACAAATAGGTAGAGGGGGAGGGTTAGAGAGCTGTTGGGGGGGAGGTTGGGGGCTTAGGGGGGGATCCTACACTGCAGAATATATATGGGGGAGAAAAATTAAAAACAAAAAAAACTTTTATTTTAGTACTATCAGACTTTCTGCCAGTACTTAAGATGGCGGTGACAATTGTGGGGTGGGGGAGGGAAGGGAGCTGTTTGAGGGGGGTCAGGGAGGGATCAGGGGTGGGATGTGTCAGGTGGGAGGCTGATCTTTACACTAAAGCTAAAATTAACCCTACAAGCTACCTAATAGCCCCTTCACTGCTGGGCATAATACAAGTGTTGTGCGCAGCGGCATTTAGCGGCCTTCTAATTACCAAAAAGCAATGCCAAAGCCATATATGTCTATTTCTGAACAAAGGGGATAGCAGAGAAGCATTTACAATCATTTGCACCATGATTGCACTAACTGTAAATAATTTCAGTGAGAAACCTAAAATTGTGAAAAAGTTAACGATTTTTTTATTTGACCGCATTTGGCGGTGAAATGGTGGCATGAAATATACCAAAATGGGCCTAGATCAATACTTTGGGTTGTCTACTACACTACACTAAAGCTAAAATTAACACTACAAGCTACCTAATTAACCCATACACTGGTGGGCATAACACATTTAGCGGCCTTCTAATTACCAAAAAGCAATGCCAAAGCCATAAATGTCTGCTATTTCTGAACAAAGGGGATCCCAGAGAAGCATTTACAACCATTTGTGCCATAATTGCACAAGCTGTTTGTAAATCATTTCAGTGAAAAACCTAAAGTTTGCGAAAAAGTTTGTGAAAAAGTGAACAATTTTTTTTTATTTGATTGCATTTGGCGGTGAAATGGTGGCAGGAAATATACCAAAATAGGCCTTGATCAATACTTTGGGTTGTCTACTAAAAAAAAAATATATACATGTGAAGGGTTATTCAGGGATTCCTGACAGATATCAGTGTTACAATGTAACTATCGCTAATTTAAAAAAAAAAAAATGTTTGGAAATGGCAAAGTGCTACTTGTACTTATTGCCCTATAACTTGCAAAAAAAGCAAAGAACATGTAAACATTGGGTATTTCTAAACTCAAGACCAAATTTAGAAACTATTTAGTATGAGTGTTTTTTGATGGTTGTAGATGTGTAACAGATTTTGGGAGTCAAAGTTAGAAAAAGTGTGTTTTTTCCATTTTTCATCATATTTTTTTTTATATATTAAATTATAAGATATGATGAAAATAATGGTATCTTTAGAAAGTCCATTTAATGGCGAGAAAAACGGTATATAATATGTGTGGGTACAGTAAATGAGTAAGAGGAAAATTACAGCTAAACACAAACACCGCAGAAATGTAAAAATAGCCCTGGTCGCAAACAGTAAGAAAATTGAAAGTGCTGTGGTCACTAAGGGGTTAAAGTGAGTTTTGATTCAAATCTTCAGGATCACTTGATTTTGAATAGGCCACTAAAACTATCATTAGATACATTACGTTGTGATACAAACACAAGTTTTTCTTATTATGCAACTGCAAAAATAAAATAAAAATCAAGTTAATTTGAAAGATCATCTTGCAGATTATGCCGTGCTTAAAGGTGCTTCTCACCTTTAGGTAACCCTATCTGACTGGCAAGGATCTATATATTCTTCAGGAATACCTTAAAAGGAGAGGCTGCTGGACCAAGAGTGACACTCCTTATTATACTTTTGTTTAAATTCAAATAATGTAGCAAATATTTGAATGAAGTTAGCCTGGCAATGAAAGTTTTCTGGCATCTCACAATAATATTGCAGATATCTGAGGACTGATTGCTCACTCTGTGGCATTCCCACAGTAACTGGGTTATGCTGAGATCATACATTCAGTTACAAGAAACCTTAAATCTTAAAAGCATACTGCTCAGGGAAGCTGCCTAAAGTCTTAAAACATAGGGCTAGGTACAGAGATGTTTATAGTTGTATTATTACTTATAATCAAATCTTGGAAAAAAATGACAAATATACTAGAGAGAGATGATTCAGGAAATGATAATTTGTTCTACCAAAAAACAGCACATTATTTACTGGTGTTAATATCATTTTTATTAATGGAAAACATTAAAAACTAGAGATGTGCAGGGAAGACAATTTGGTTTCCAAAGAAATTTTCATTCCAAATATTTTCGTTTCATTTTAAACAAATTTTTGTCAAACATTTATTTTCATTAAAGCTAATATAAATGTTTCAAAACTATAGGTGAAAAGTTCACCTGTAACTACATACTTACCCTAATGCAGTCTGGGGAGCGCACTTCTTGCCAGAGTCTAAATCATATAACATAAAAAAATTGTATAAAAGAAAATAAAAAAAAAATTCAAATGTAACAATTCAGTGACAAATAGAATATATAGCCACTGTAGCAATATTCCCAGTGAAACGATATTCTAGGGTAAACGATAGTTTACTAAGCTATAGTGGGTTATGGGCACTGTATATATTGCTGGGTAATAAGCTTGTGCTATTAAATAAATATATTTAAAAAATCACACTGCAGTGGATAGCAAACACACTTTAGGTGTAAGTGGTGTTTGATTAAAAAGCAAACCTTGACCTTAGTAGATATTTCTTGGCCAAATGGTGATGAATGGAACAGTTCCGTTTTGAAAAAGGAACCGTTTAAAATTGTACCTGTGTAGCTGTCTCTGTATTTTCGTGTGGCAAAGAGCTGTCACAAAATGTAGCTGTGTAGCCGTCTCTGTACTGAAGATCCGTGATGGAAAGCGTGTGTTCCGACCCAAACTTCCGGGTCACTGGTGATCCACTAGTAGTGACGTAAATGGTGAAAGCTGATAGGGCAAAGATGGTAAGCCCTTATATGTTCCAACAGTTTGGTAGTTATTGCAGATGTAAGCAATCCGTATGTAAAGGGGTCTTTTGGCACAGTTCTCAGAGCCGCTTTATATGGATAGTAGGGTGCCGGTTTTGAACCTGATTCCGGCTGTATAGGAATGCAGAAAATCAGTATTTGTAGCCGGTTCCGATGGTAGGGGTTTGTTCTCTCAAGTGCTCTTAGTAATAGCTGACGCCACCTGAGAATTGGTGAATCTTCTGTTAGCTACTACAATATACTTTCATTATTTATTCTGCCCCCTTTTCCTGTAATTCCATTCTGATATTGTGAGCATTTCAGTTCCTGATAGAAATAGAAATACAGAACACTGTTATACTTCACTCAGCCATTTGCTGCACACTCTAGTGACCTATTTATAACTGTCCCTTATTGACCACAGCAGAAAAGGTAACCTAAGTTACATCATGGCAGCTCTCATTGTTTTATAGACACTAAAACTTTATACTAATGAAACTTTAAAATATACATCTACATGTTTTTTCTCAGACTAATCTTTTCTTTGAATGCATCATTCTATCTAGCATGTATTTAGTGTTTAATGTCCCTTTAAATGAACAGTACACATTTTGTAAATGTGTGACATTCTGTTTACTTGCTATAGAATCTGTTTTCTTGCTATAGAATAACATATCAGCCAAGCCTAAGCATTTTTAAAACACATGAACACATGTTTTCTGCAAATGTTTTTTAATAGCTAATCCCCACCCACCACTTGCCTTATTCTAAGGAGTCAATCTGAGATGGAATCTGCAGACAACAAGGCTAACCACAGTCATAATGTTAGTTTAAAGTGCATTGTTTTGCACTGGTGATCTGTTAAAAGGCATTTAGGGAAATATACTGTATATAGCAAGGTTATCCTTGAGAATTCTGCATTGCTCAATTCCAGCTCTAAAAATGAGAAAAGCCACAAATTTCAGAGGTAAATTGCATGAAAATATGGAAAAAATAATGAAAGTATAATGCTAAGTTGTTTTATTAAACTTAACTAAACATTTAATATAAAAATCTGCTTACTGTCCCTATAAAAAAACAAACAAAAACTCTATTTAAAGATTGTTGCACTTTTAAATTGGTGTATATAGTTATGTGTGTATAGAAAGAATTTACCATCTTTATAAACAGACATGTTGGAGCATTAAGTGACCTAATTCAAGAGCGCTGAGTGTTTATTATGTAAGGAATAAGTTGATGATTTATCAGAACGTGTTAATATGTTTTTTTATGAACAAATCAACATCAAGATTTACAGCATCTCCTTAGTGTGTTTCTATTTCCATGACAAACAGGTATGGCGTATTACAAGCAATTTACTCTAGCGAGTCTGTTTTAAATGAAATACATTGACCTTTCAAAAGGGAGACAGCAGAGCACAGTAAGCCTTGCTTTTAATTGAACAGACCGGGGACAGAATATTAACACCTTAACAACTGGTCTTTCGATGAGGCTTGTTTTTTCAATAGTGCGTTGTCACCGCCAGCAGCAAGGCTGCGCTATTTTAGGACACCTGCAGGAGGGAGGGTATAATAGGCAGTCTTGCCGCTGGTTGTGAGAAATGGACTATTTTATGCCGGAAAACCCTTAAAGGGACAGTCTTCTCCAGAATTGTTATTGTTTAGAAAGTTAGATAATCCCTTTAATACCCATTCCCCAGTTTTGCATAACCAACACAGTTATATTATTTTACCTTTGTGATTACCTTGTATCTAAGCCTCTGTAGACTGCCCCCTTATTTCACTGCTTTTGACAGACTTGCACTTTAGCCAATCAGTGCTGACTCATAAATAACTCCACGATAGTGAGCACAATGTTATTTATATGAAACACATGAACTAGCGCTTTCAAGCTGTTAAAAACTGTCAAAATGCAATGAGATAAGAGGCGGCCTTCAAGGGCTTAGAAATTAGCATATGAGCCTACCTAGGTATAGCTTTCGACAAAGAATACCAAGAGAACAAAGCAAATTTGATGATTAAAGTAAATTGGATAGTTGTTTAAAATTGCATGCCCTATCTGAATCATGAAAGTTTAATTTTGACTAGACTGTCCATTTTACGACCATCTGTTTGGCTTATGGTTATCTGAATAATTTAAGTGTTGGGAAATGGTAAAAATGCTATACTTTAAACGGACATTAGAAACTAAATAAATGCTAGATGCAATTGTATTAAAAAAAATAAATAATATGCAGCAAATGTGTTTTCAAAAAATATATTAGTTGTTATTCAGGCAGGATTATCCAAAAAGATCTGTCAGTATAATAAATAAGCACTTTAACAATTGTATTGAAAGCATGGAGTAAAAATGGTAATTCAATTCAAAGTGTACTTAGCATTTTAACTATGCAGGTTATATAGTGTTTCATCTTGCCAAATATAAGCTGTTGAGTTTGTATCAAATTACAAATTGAATTTATTATACCACCATTTAACATAGTTTTACTTAAATGACCGTTAAATACGGTAGAATTGCATAACCAACAACTGCAAGATAAAAAGACAAAAAATAGCACTTACTCTGAATTTTAAATCAGTAGTACATTTTTTTTCTAACACATTTCAAAATGTACTGTAATTTGTTGGGCCCCTGTATCATGTGACAGCCATCAGCCAATCACATACACTTATACCTATACACCGTGAACTCTTGCACATGCTCAGTAGTAGCTGGTGCCTCAGAAAATGTGCATATAAAAATACTGTGCACAATGTGTTAATCAAAGTAAATTGGAAAGTCTATTAAACGGCATGCCCTATCCTGTGAGATGAGGAAAGGAAAACACTGGATCTCACGGTAAATCCAATGGTTTATTAAGGATCAGGCTTCAATAAACACACAGGGTGAACTCCTATCTGATGCGTTTCGCGCATGCTTACATGCGCTTCATCAGAATGAATCAAGAAAGTTTAATTTTTACTTAAAGGGAAAGTATACACCAACAGACACTACTATAAGGAATAATATGCACAGATAATATAAAAATTCTGTATAAAACCTTTTCAAAACTAACTTAGAAGCTCCCAATTTAGCACTGTTGATGAGATTAGTCTGGAACACCCACTGAAAGGGCTGAGAGCAGGCCCTCCTCCCCTCCCTAAAATATGAAAACACCCATTATAAAAGCAGAAGCAATGTGAAGTCTGTATACATCAGTATACATCTAAAACTTTGGGGCTTGGTTAAGAGTCTAAAAATCAGCACAATGTTATTTAAAAAAATAAGCAAAACTATACTTTGTTACAAAAACACTCCCAGATGGGCTATATAACTGGATCATCTACAACACATTTATGCAAAGAAAAATCAAGGGCGAGATAACATATGCGGTGCCGCCCGCAAAAGCTGACGATGCAAGTGTTTAGTCCGGTTTTGCTATCACATATACGGCGCCGCATATAAATGCTGCGCGTATATTTCACTCGTCATTTTACTCTATTTTCACCTCGAACACTACAGGCAGGAGCAGAGCAAGCCTTGCGCTGAAAATGTGAGTCCTGTAACTACCTCAAAAAATAAACAAACACCTAACCCATGCGCAGTATCTATCTACCTGTCAACCGCCAACCCCCATTGCATAACTAATAAAACTATTAACCCCTAATCCACCAACCCCCATGTCGCAATCTACCTAGTAAATGTATTAATGCCTAATCAGCCCTTCACCCACATCGCAATCTAACTAATAAATGTATTACCCCTAATCCGCCATTCACTCACATCGCAATTAACCTAATTAAATTATTAACCCCTAATCTGCCATTAACCCACATAGCAATTAACCTAATAAATCTATTAACTCCTAAACTGCCAAACTCCCACAATGCAAATAAGTAATTTAATTACTAAGCCCCCTAACCTAACATCCCCTAAATTAACCCCAATTACCTAAATTAAAATATATTAAGTTACAATTTAAGTCTTCATCCAAGCCGGGAGAAGTGGTCCTCCAGACAGGCAGAAGTCTTCATCCAGACGGCATCTTCTATCTTCATCCATCCCGTGTGGAGCGGGTCCATCTTCAAGACATTCGGCGCGGAGCATCCTCTTCCAACGAAGTCTTCTTCCCGAATGAATGTTTCTTTAAGTGATGTCATCCAAGATGGCGTCCCTTAGATTCCGTTTGGCTGATAGAATTTTATCAGCCAATCGGAATTAAGGTTGAAAAAATCCTATTGGCTGATGCAATCAGCCAATAGGATTAACCTTCAATCCTAATATGATTGAGCTCGCATTCTATTGGCTGATTTATCTCTCACTCCCCCTCTCTTTTCCCCACTCTCTTTTGCACGCTCTCTCTCTCCCCTCTTTTGCGCTCTCCCCCTCTCTTTTGCGCTCTCTCTCTGTCTCTCCCATCTTTTGTGCTCTCTCCTCTCTTTTGCTCTCTCTCTCCCCTTTCTCCTCCCTGTATTTTGCTGTCTCTCTCCCTCTCTTTTGCTCTCTCTGTCTCCCCTCTTTTTCTCTCTCTCTCCCCTTTCTTTTGCTCTCCCTCTCTTTGCTGTCTCTCTCCCTCTCTTTTGCTCTCTCTATGATCTATCCCCCCTCTTTTGCTCTCTCTATCCCCCCTCTTTTGAGCTCTCTCACACCCACACTACCCCGCCGGCCCCGCCTGCGTCACACCCCCCTCACACCCGGTCAGCCCCAGATGCCAGGTCAGTCTGTTGAAGGCCAGGTGTGTTTGTCCTTGCGCAGTCTCTACTGCGCATGACAGCTTTGGACAAACACACTTGGCCTTTTATATTATAGGAAAGTGATCACATACATAGCGAATATATAGGCGTTCCATGGTAGTTTCATGGGCAATCTATAGGACTAACCTGTATTATAATGGTAAAACATTACCATATTTTTTAAAGTTCTGAACAATATCTGCCTCTTTAGGTGAACCTTTTCACACATAATGGCCTCACCAGCCTTTCAGTGGTGAGATTAGCAATTGTAAGAAATCTACTGCAGTTACAGTGAAACTTAGTTTAAATATCTGTTATATGAACTGTTACTAACAGAAAGGGTCAACCCATTGTTTATAATATTTGTTCCTATTGACAGATTGTGAGCCCGGCAAGAATGAAATAAGCATCTCTTGTGGATCTGACAATCCATTCAACATCAGGCTAAAGGGAGAGGAAAGTCAAAAAATACTTGCATGATTCAGATAGAGCATGCCATTTTAAGACACTTTTAAATTCACTTCTAGTTTCAAATGTGCTTTGTTCTCTTGGTATCCTTTGTTGAAAAGTAATTTGTCTCTTGTGATTGGCTAACTAGATGTGTTCATCAAGCTGCCAGTAGTGCAATGATGTTCCTTCAGCAAAGGATAATAAGAGAATGAAGCAAGTTTGAAAGTAAATTGGAAAGTTATTTAAAATTGTATGTTCTTTCCAAATCTTGAAAGAAAATGTTGAGGTTTCCTGTCTCTTTAAGTATTTTTTTTTTATATATAGAGGAAAAATAAAATAGTGAGGTGTCCTACCATGTGGAGCTAGATTACGAGAGGAGTGCTATTTATCGCTCACGATCACACACTAGCATCCCCCTAAATTCGGCTTTTTGCGCTCGTCAGGTACTGTGCGTATTACAAATTGATAGTAAAAAGTTTTCACTCACAGCTACCCCAAAAGCTGAAGTTACAATATCGCAACCACGTTAACATATTCTCCCATAGACTTCAATGGAGCGCGCAAACCCAACCTCATTTTCTCAAGTGCATTAACCCAACATGAAATATTTATATTTCACATTCTCATGTTCTTCACCTAGAATATGTTCTATTTATTTATATTTATATATAATGTTTTGTTTCGTAAAATATATATGAAACAGCATAAACCCTTATAACTTTTTAATGCATTTTTTTAAAATAATATTTATTAGATAGTGTTATAATGAATGTAACCATACCGTTTAATGTAATTTTGATGTATTTTGTGCAACTTTTTATTCAAGCATAAGAGTTAACTAGAGCTCTGAGGTCGCAATATCCCGACAAGTTTTAAATTAAATTGCGCACAAGCGAACGTGCTTACTTTCAATTTGTAATACACGCGTTTATCATGGCAAATAGCCATGATAAACTTGATATTACTCACACACAACAGTTAGCACGCCACTAGCAATCCGGCCCTTGATTGGGTTATGGTTTCAATTAGCAGAAACCGTTATTTCTTAGGCAAAATACACCTAGAAAGAAGCAATTGCCCATACATTTTAAGTGTATTTTTATTTGTATTAGGCGTAATATTGAAGTTTAAATGCTGGGTTCTTCCGGTCCTGTCTACTTTATCCTCCATTGTGAACTTTTACATAGCAGAGAGCACTCATTATTTCTATGGGAGTAAGCGCGACACTCGCAGGAGCAGCCCTCATGGAATTCTATTAAAAAAGGGAATATCCCTGCGTGTGGCGAGCTATCTCCCATAGAAATAATGAGAGTTCTCTGCTATGTACAAGTTCACAATTTATGTCCCTTTAAGGGATAGTAAAGTCCAAATTAAACTTTCATGATTCAGATAGGGCATGTAATTTTAAACAACTTTCTAACTTACTTTTATCATCAAATTTGCTTTGTTCTCTTTATTATTATTATTATTATACTTTATTTATGAAGCGCCAACATATTCCGCAGCACTGTCTATGGATACAATTCATTTAAATAAACCAATACAAGACTTGTAAAAGACAGGACAAAATTTACAAACACAAACAGGAGGGATTGAGGGCCCTTTTCCTGTGGGAACTTACAATCTAGAAGGGTAGGAGGTTGAGAAATAGGAGGTGAGGACTGCAAGATTTGGAAAGATGTTAATACAGAGTTAGATGAGGGAAATGTTAGGTAAGTGAAGTTAATTTATTATTGAGTTGGGTGGTAGGCTTCCCTGAATAGAAAAGTCTTCAGGGAACATTTAAAGGAAGACAGATTAGGGCAAAGCCTGACAGCACGAGGGAGAGTGTTCCAGAGGGTAGGTGCTGCACGACAGAAGTCCTGCAGTCTAGCATGAGAGGAGCAGGTCATTGTTGGATCTTAGTGGACGGGCTGGAGTATACTTGTGTATTAGAGAGGATACGTAGAGGGGAGCGGCGTTGGTGAGAGCTTTGTATGTAAGGGTAAGAACTTTGAATTTAATTCTGCTGTGAATGGGGAGCCAATGAAGGGACTCGCAGAGAGGTGCAGCAGATGCAGATCGACGGGAAAGGTGGATCAGCCTGGCGGAGGCATTTAGGATGGATTGAAGGGGGGAGAGGCGGGAAAGAGGAAGGCCAGCAAGTAGGTTATTCTAGTAGTCAAGTCGGGAGATAACAAGGGAATGGATTATTTGCTTTGTGGTGTCAGCACTCAGAAAAGGTTCTCTTGGTATTCTTAGGTGAAAGCTAAACCTAGGTAGGCTCATATACTAATTTGAAGGCCACCTCTTATCTGAATGCATTTGAAAGTTTTTCACAGCTAGACAGCGTTAGTTCATGTGTTTCATATAAATAACATTGTGCTCATGCACATGGAGTTATTTAAAAGTCAGCACTAATTGCCTGAAATGCAAGTCTGTCAAAAGATCTGAGATAAGGAGGCTGTCTGCAGAAGCTTAGATACAAGGTAATTACAGAGGTAAAAAAGTATATTTCTATAACAGTGTTGGTTGTGCAAAACTGGGGAATGGTAAATAAAGGGATTATCTATCTTTTTAAACAATAACATTTTTGGTGTTTACAATCCCTTTAAGTGAATGGGATTTCCTGAGATCTGCAAGACAGTTTTACCCTGTGGCATAATCTGTTTGGCAAACTCAGCACAAATAAGCAAATAATCAAAGTAATTCAGTTTGCAGAATATAGAGATTGTATTTATAAAACTTTGGAAAATATGATGCAAGCAGACATCTGTTTACAAACAAATTCAATAACCCCAGTGATTTAAAGAACTGTTCTGCTGGTTTGTGTTAAGATTTGTTAGGATAAGTTTTCTAGGACATTTTGCTTGTGAGCTACAAATCTCAATCATAAACCATTCTGACTTCACAGTAAATAGTATAAGATGGTATCATTAGAAAATTTGTAAACCTCTGTCCTACAACTAAATATTTACAAATAAATACATTAGGGCCTTAGAGATATATACAACATTGAGAATCACATAAATGCACAATATATAATACAGTTTTTTCCCCATAATACTTTTTAGGGTTTCTAATGGTCTAATTTGTGTAAAAGATACAGCTAAATCTCAGTTTAGATTGAAACACAGCTTGGAAACCTAAAGGGACAGTCTACTCCAGAGAGTTTCTTTTGGGTTTTTTTGCCCATTCCCCAGTTTTGCATAAGCAACACCGTTATATTATTATACTTTTTGCCTCTGTGATTATCTTGTATCTAAGCTTCTGCAGACTACCCATTATTTTCAGTTTCTTTTGACAGTGCTAACGGCCTGGGTTAACTCCACGGTTTGAGCATGTTATCTATATGGCACACATGAACTAATGCCCTCTAGATGTAAACAACTGAAAAAATCACCTGAGATAAGAGGGCGGACTTCAATGTCTTAGAAATTAGCATATGACCCTATCTAGGTTTAGCAACAATTTTTTTTATTATATCAGGTATTTGTAGAGCGCCAACAGATTCCGCAGCTCTATAAACATAGGCGGTGTACAAGGTAACATTTATAGGGATTAAATGGATAGAGGGCCCCCTGAGATTGCAACTGTTGTAGTCAGTTCTTATGAGGGTGATCTACAAACAGCTGAGCTCATAGGCGTTACATGCTAAGGGGTTCAAATGGGATACCAATGGAGTTAGGAAAGGTTAGTGTAGGTTGTAATGCATCCCTGAACACTAGAGTCTTTAGGGAGTACTTAGAGATTCAAAACTAGGGGAGAGGTCTTGTGAAGCAGAGGCAGAGAGGTTCCACAAGATGGGAGCCAGGTCTGGAGAAGTTCTTGTAAATGATAATGTAAGGAGGTAACAAGAGAGGAGGGAGAGTTAGGAGATTGTAAGCAGAGCATAGGGGACGGGAGGGAGAGTATCTAGAGACAAGGTCTGAGATGTAGGGGGGAGCAGTGCAGTTGAGGGCTTTGTATGTCAAGTGAGATATTTTGTGTTTGAGCCTGGAGGCAAGAGGAAGCCAGTGAAGGTATTTGGCAGAGAGGTGCAGCAATGAAGAGCAACAGGTAAGCAGATGAGCCTAGGCAGAGGTATTCATTATGGATTGTAAAGGAGCTAGGCGACAGGTAGAGAGACCAGTGAGGATGGAGTTGCAGTAGTCGAGGTGGGAAAGGATGAGAGAGTGGGATTAAAATCTTAGTTGTGTCTGTGTCAAGGAAAATGTCTAATATTAGAGATGTTTTTAAGGTGGCAGTGCAGACTTTAGCTAAGGGACTGAATGTGAGGAGTGAAGGAAGATCTGAGTCAAGTGTGACCCCAAGACGTCGGGCATGTGGGGTAGGGGTAATGATAGAGAAGTTGAAGGTGGAGATTTTTGAAGAAGGGGGGAAATAAAGAGCTCAGTTTTGGAGAGATTTAGCTTAAGGTAGTGAGAGGACATCCAAGATGAGATATGAGAAAGCCATTTAGTGACACGGGTTTGCAAGGAAGAAGATAGGTCTGGTGCAGAGAGGTAGATTTGGGTGTCATCGGCATACAAATGATATTGAAACCTGTGGAACTTTATTAAGGAACCTAATGATGACGTCTCAAAAACAGTCTCATTACTGCAAATCTGCATCTCATGTCACTCTCCCTCTTGCTTATACTTGCTGCTGGTGACATCTCCCCTAATCCTGGTCTCCAACAACTTCCAAGCCATGCATTCTCATGTACCCTTCCATAGACTCAGAAAACATAACTCTGGTAACCTTACTCATATTCCTCTTGTATCTAAAGCCACTACCCCCTTCACTTCTGCACTCTGGAACTCTCGCTCTGTTTGCAACAAGCTCACTTCTATACATGACCTCTATATTTCCTGCTCCCTAAACCTTCTGACTCTAACAGAAACCTGGCTCTCTCCCTTAGACACCACATCCACTGCTGCTCTGTCACAAGGGGGTCTCCACTTCAGCCACACTCCTAGGTCTGGTAATAGACAAGGAGGTGGTGTAGGTATTTTACTTTCCTCTCATTGCACCTTTCAACAAATACAACCAATCTCTTCCCTCACATTTTCCTCATTGAAACACGCATGATTCGCTTATTCTCTCCCCTCTCTATATGTGTTGCAGTCATATACATACCCCTGGCTCCTCAACTCAATTTCTAGATCACTTGGCTGCCTGGCTACCTTATTTACTTTCCTCAGACACCCCTGCCCTCATTCTTGGTGACTTTAACATCCCTCTTGACAATCCCACTGCCTCCTCTTGAAAACAACTTCTGCAACTCACTTCCTCTTTTGGTCTGTCACAATGAACTAACTCCCCTACTCACAAAAATGGTCACTCACTTGACCTGATCTTTAGTTATCGATGCACTATTTCAAACTTCACAAACTCCCCTTTTCTGACCTCCATCACTTTACTTGCAACATCACATCCCTCCCTACAACTCTCCCTCCTTCTACTCCTCACACCAAACTTCACAGAAACATTATGTGATTAGATCATCAACAGCTTGCTAATTCCCTCAAACCTCTCCTCTCATCCATCTCCTCCTTTTCCTGCGCTGACCAATCTATCTGCCACTATAATTCCACCATTACATCGATCCTTGACAATCTGGCCCCTCTTACCATAGCTCGGAATCACACACTCATCCTCAGCACTGGAATACTCCTCTGACACGGTACCTACGCAGATGTTCCCGTACTGCTGAGCAGCACTGGAGAAAATCTCGGAGTTCAGCTGACTTTCTTCACTACAAGTCCATCTTAAACTCTTACTATTATGCCCTTAATCTCTATAAGCAACATTACTTCTCTACTCTTTCTTTAAACCCAAAACGTCTGTTCTCCACTTTCAATAATCTTCGCCTCCCATCCCCACCTTCCAATACAACTTCTGTCAGCTCAAGATTTTTCCAGCCACTTCAATAACAAATTCGACTCCATCAGAAACGAAATCAGCTCCTAACATACTTCCATTCTATCACCCCCTCTAATGCTCGCAATCAACCACAACCCACATAGTCATAAATTTTAACTCTTTCTCCCCTGTTACTGAGGAAGACGTTTATGCACTTATACTGTGCTCATCACCTCACTACCTGTCCCCTTAACCCTATCCCCTCACAGCAACTCCCCTCTCTCTCTTCTACCCTTACCCCTATACTCACCACATTTTCAACCTCTCCTCAGCACCTCTCTCATGGTTCTCTTCCTACCAGTTTAACCATACCTTTAGTGTAGCCTTCTCTGGGGCTTCCTCTGCCCTGTCACCACTTTCTGTTGGGTACCGCAAGGCTCTGTCCTCGGTCCCCCTTCTCTTTCTCAATCTACATGTCATCATTAGGTTCCCAAATTAAGGCCCACAAGTTCCAATATCACTTGTATGCAGATGAAACCCAAACTTACTTCTCTGCACCAGACCCCATTTCCTTCCTTGTTAACCAGTGTCACTAACTGTATTTCTCAAATCTCTTCCTAGATGCTCCTCTCACTACCTCAAGCTAAATCTCTCCAAAACTGAGCTCCTTATTTCCCCCCCCTTCCTCTAAAATATCCACCCCCAATCTCTCTATAATGTGACAACTCCATCGTTACCACTACCCCTCATGCCCCCTGTCTTGGGGTCACACTTGTCTCAGATCTTTCACTCCTTACTTTCATTCCTTGGTTAAAGCCTGCCGCTTCCACCTTAAAAACCTCTCTAAAATTAATATTTCCTTACACAGGACACAACTGAGATTTTAATCCACTCTCTCATCCTTTTCCGCCTCGACTACTGCAATTCTGTCCTCTCTGGTCTCCCTAGCTGCCACCTATCTCCTTTACAATCTATAATGAATGCCTCTGCCAGGCTCATCTTCCTTATACGTCGCTCTTCATCTACTGCTCCTCTCTGCCAATCCATTCACTGGCTTCTTCTTGCCTCCAGGATTAAACACAAAATTCTCACTCTGACATACAAAGCCCTCAACTGCACTGCTCCCCCTTATATCTCAGACCTTGTTTCCCATCCCCTTCATTCTGCTCACAACCTCCTACTCTCCTCCTCTCTTGTTACCTCTTCACATTCCCATTTACAGGACTTCTCCAGACTGGCTCCCATCTTGTGGAACTCTCTGCCTCGCTCCACAAGACTCTGCCCTAGTTTTTAAAAGCTTCAAGCGCTCCCTAAAGATTCTACTGTGCAGGGATGCATACAACCTACACTAACCTTTCTTTTTACTAGTTCCTCTCCTCCATTGCTATCCCATTAAAAAAAGAGGACCGAGCATAAAGCTTTGCGGTACCCCAACAGAAAGTGGTAAAGAGGGAGGGGATGCCCCATAGAAGGCTTCACTAAAGGTATGGTTAGAAAGATAGGAAGAGAACCACAAGAGAGCTGTGTCACAAATGCCAAAGGATTGGAGGGTTTGGAGCAAAAGAAGGTGGTCGACAGTATCAAAGGCTGCAGACAGATCAAGGAGGATAAGCAGAGAGAAGTGGCCTTTGGATTTTTCTGTAAGTAGGTCGTTGGTAACCTTTACAATTGCTGTCTCTGTGGAGTGATGGGGTGAAATCCAGATTGCAGTGGGTCAAGGAGGAAGTCTAGTGTAAGTAAATGGGATAGATGTACATATACTAGCTATTCAATAAACTTTGAGGCAAGAGGGAGTAGGGAGATAGGGCGGTAGTTGGATGGGGAGGTTGGATCGAGAGAAGGATAGATGTGACCAGTGCGTGTTTAAGAGATGAGGGAAATATGCCAGTGCTTAGGGAGAGGTTGAAGATGTGTGTCAGTATAGGTGTAAGGGTAGAAGAGAGGGAGGGGAGTAGCTGTGAGGGGATGGGGTCGAGAAGACAGGTAGTGAGGCAAGAGGATAGTATAAGGGCAAAAATGTCATCATCTGTAACAGGGACAAAAGATCTAAACTTATGGCTATGAGGGCTTTCAAAGATAGTGAGGTTTTGAGGGGGTGTGGGACTGGTAGCATGTTGAGAGCTGATTTAATTTCTGATGGAGTCGATTTTGTTATTGAAGTAGCTGGCAAAATCTTGAGCTTAGAGAGAAGTTGTAGTAGCTAGCGAGCTGTTGCTGATCTAATAACTTGATGCTTCTGTGTAGTTTGGTGTTAGAGGTAGAAGGAGGAGAGTTGTAGGGAGGGATGTGATGTTACAAGTGAGGAGATGATGGTCAGAAAGAGGAAAAGGGGAGTTTGTTAAGTTTGAGAATCGATTGCTGAAAATCAGATCAAGGGAGTGACCATCTTTGTGAGTGGGAGAGTCAGTCCATTGAAACAGGCCGAAAGAGGAAGTGAGTTGCATAAGTTGTTTTGTAGAGAAGGCAGTGGGATTGTCAACAGGGAGGTTGAAGTCACCAAGAATGAGGTCAGGGGTGTCTGAGGAAAGGAAATAAGGTAGCCAGGCAGCAAAGTAATCTAGAAATTAAGTCGATGAGCCAGGGGGTGGTATATGACTTCAACGCGTATAGAGAGAGGAGAGAATAAGCAAATCATGTGTGTTTCGAATGAAGAAAATGTGAGGCAAGAGAAGGGCTGTATTTGTTGAAAGGTGCAGCGATAGGAAAGTAAAATACCAACACCACCTCCTTGTCTATTATCAGACCTAGAAGTGTGGCTGAAGTGAACATCCTCATGTGACAGTGCAGCGGCAGAAGCTGTGTCTGAAGGAGAGAGACAGGTTTCTGTGAGAGCCAGAGGGAGAGTGACATGAGATGATGCAGATTTGCAGTAATGAGACTGTTTTTTGGGATGAGGTGCGAGGGGATAGAGAGTCTTTAGGAATGTGTGAACATGAATACAAAAGTAAAGTCAGATATGGGCTAATGAGCAGTGCAGGTGGTGAGGGGAAGGAGTAACTGAGTAAAGTAGTTTGTTATAGAGACAAAAGGTGGCAAAAAGGATATAAAGATATTGAGGACTTTTATAAAATAGTCAAACAGTGGATAAAACACAGAATTACAACAGAACTTGCCTTGTCCTTGTCCAATCCTTGTTCAATTCTTGTATAATTATTTTGCCTAGAATAATACCCAAAAGAATACCAAGACAACAAAGCAAATTTTAATTCTAAAAGTCAATTGGAAACTTGTTTAAAATTGCATGTCCTATCTGAATCATGAAAGTTTAATTTTGAATAGACTGTACCTTTAAGAAAGAAATAAAAATCTTAAATTCAACGTGTAAAGGAACTTACACTCAATTTTTGTAAATGGACTTTTGATTTTCTATGGATCCCAAGAGTAAATAACAAAATATAGAAATGGAACAAAAGGAAATACAGAGCCAAATGAAACTACTTTCCAATGTCTAAATGTTTATGCTGTGTAAATTGATTGCCTAGAAACCATAAGAATATTTTCCTTTATTTCAGTGGGAAACAGCAGGACAAAATGAAAAAATATTAAATACATTATATCATTTTCCATAGAAATCCTGTTCAAAATATTTGTTTTATTAATGGTCATATTGTTCTAAAACTAACTCACATTGTACTATATGTATTGGAACTGCAAAATAATATTTAAATTTGTTTTATTCTCCTTTCCACGTAAACAAGCAGATGGTAAGCTGCATTCACATCTTCTGAGGTTTTGCTGCACAGAGTAATTCCTGCTTCTTATCCTTTCTGTCACCTTTACAAGTTAATTTTATTATCATATTTGCTTATTTTTTTGGTATCCTTTGATGAAGCAGCAGCAAAGCACTACTGGGAGCTAGCTGAACAGATCTGATGAGCCAATGACAAGAGACATATATGTGCAGCCATTAATCAGCACCTAGCTCCCACTAGTGCATTGCCGCTCCTGAGCCTACCTAGCTATGCCTTGCAACAAAGGATACCAAAAGAACAAAGCCATTTAAATAATAGAAATACAATGGAAAGTTGTTTAAAATGGCAGGCTCTATCTAAATCATGACAATTTACTCCTGGCTTTACTTTCCATTACATCATTCTGAATTAGCTTGTTTAGGGTAATTAACAAGCTCTGCATGTGAGAGTAGGGTGGGATTGCACAAGAGGCTCTTCTGCAATCTTAAAGGGACAGTATACACTAAATACATTTCATACCTCCCTTTATTCATGGGTGCTGCCATTATGTAATGTAACCTAGGTTATACTGCAGAAAGATAGATTGCAACATGGTTGCACAAATTGTGAGGACATAACATAGAGATTTTATCCCTGGAATATTCACATAGCCACTTTTTAAATAAACTGTTTAAAATACCAGACATATTTCTGTAAGAAATCCCTTCTCTACTTCTTATAGTATAGACAAGACTTTTGGCCTAGTCTAATTATTGCTAAATGTTGCACCCCCTGATGTTTCGAACTACATTTCCCATGATGCTCAACTAGAAGCAGAGTGCCTAAACATCACGGGAAATGTAGTTCCAAAACATCTGGGGTGCGAAGGTTACCTATCGCTGGCCTAGTCTAAGGATACCCCATTATATTTTTGAATACCATATAATAGGACACACAATAGTGAATTGGGCATTATATTGGAAAACCAGTAACTAGTCTCTCTCATCTCTTTACCTCCTGCAGAAGGTGGTTGATCTTGCACAAAGAGAAACAAAGCACACATTAGAGAATTTGGCTAAGTATTCTATCTTCTTTTACTGGGATACATTTTCTGTGATTCTTATATTAAGTTAGTGATGTTGCACAAATTGGGGTTATGATAGCTGGAATTGCCCTGTAGAAACTGGACTGATTTGCTGTAATATGTGTATATACCTATATATATTCATCTTTCACAACATATATATTTTGGTTCCTAATAAACTCTTGGCAACGAAGGATAACAAGAGAATGAAACAAATATAATTGAAGTAAAACTGAAAATTTGTTTAAAAGTACATGATCTATCTGAATCATGAAAGAATAATTTTGGTTTTCACGTCTCTTTAAGTGAAAGATAAAAGGTTTTAAAGGGACATACTAGATTACAAGTAAAGCACTATCGGCTAGATTACGAGTTTTGCGGTAAGCTGAAAAAGCAGCGTTAACAGGTCCTAACGCTGCTTTTCACTACCGCTGCTATTACGAGTCTTGCAGGTTTAGGGGCACCACACACTTTTTTGGCCTTACCGCAAACTGACTTACGTAAACTTTGTAGACCCTTTTGTCTATGGGACTTCCATAGCGCCGGTATTATGAGTCTGTCCTGGGAGGCCAAAAAGTGAGCGGTACACCCACTACCTACAAGATTCAGTAGTTATGAGTTTTACACTACAACGCCCGTAGCATAAAACTCATAATTAAAGTGCTAAAAAGTACACTAACACCCAATAAACCTAACTATTAACCCCTAGCTGAGGCCCTCCCACATCGCAAAAACTATAACATTTTTAACCCCTAATCTGCTGCTACCGACATCGCCGCCACTGATAAAACATATTAACCCCTAAACTGCCGCACTCCCACCTCACAAACACTAGTTGAATATTATTAACATCACAAACACTATAATAACATTTTTAACCCCTAATCTGCCGCTACCCGACATCGCCGCCACTAGAATAAACATATTAACCCCTAAACTGCCGCACTCCCACCTCACAAACACTAGTTGAATATTATTAACCCCTAATCTGCCGCCCCTAACATCGCCGCCACTACATTATACTTATTAACCCCTAATCTTCCGCTCTGGTCATTGCCGCAACCTACATTATATTTATTAACCCCTAATCCTGCTGCCCCACAATGTCGCCGCCACCTACCTACATTTATTAAACCCTAATCTGCCATCCCAATGTCGCCGCCACTTTATTAATGTATTAACCCCTAAATCTAAGTCTAAACCTAACACCCCCCTAATTTAAATATAATTTAAATATATCCTAAAGAAAATTACTATAATTAACTAAATTAGTCATATTTAAAACTAAATACTTACCTATAAAATAGAAACATAGAAACATAGATATTGACAGCAGATAAGAGCCATAGGCCCAGCAAGCTCTGCCCCGACCTTACCTAACAGTATAAACTTATCTAGTTCGTAGCGATAGCCTTATGCTTATCCCATGCATTTTTAAAGTCCCCCACAGTGTTTGTTGCTACTACCTCTGGAGGAAGTTTATTCCATAAATCAATCACTCTTTCTGTAAAGAAGTGCTTCCTCAAATTACTCCTGAATCTACTACCCTTAGCTTGAGATCATGACCCCCTTGTTCTTGAATTTTTCCATTTTTATGTAAAATACCCACAGCCTCAGTTTTACTAAAACCCTTTAATGTACTTGAAAGTTGCCTATCATATCACCTCTTTCCCTTCTTTCCTCTAAGCTATACATATTTAGGTCATTGAGGCCTATCCTGGTAAGTTTTTTTTTTTTAGACCATGTACCATTTTGGTAGCCCTCCTTTGCACAGATTCAAGTTTGTTTATATCCTTCTGAAGATATGGCCTCCAGAACTGCACACAATACTCAAGATGAGGCCTAACTAATGATCTATAAAGTGGCATAAGAACCTTACTATTTCTGCTGCAAATACCTCTACCAATACATCCAAGCATTCTGCTAGCCTTACTCGCTGCATTACTACATTGTTTACTAAGTTTTTAAATCATCTGAAATAATAATTCCCAAGTCCTGTTCCTCATTCTGTAACAACAGTAATGTGTCCTTGAGTCTGTAATTAACATTTGGATTTTTCCTTCCCTAAATGCAATTATTTTACACTTTGTTGTGTTAAACTTTAGATCCAGTCGTTTGTCCAATCCTACAATTGTTGTATATCACTTCTCATGTTGTTCTACCCCCCCTGGAACATCCACCCTAAGCTAGCTACAATATAACTAATAGTTACATTAAGCTAGCGTAGGGTTTATTTTTATTTTACAGGCAAGTTTGTATTTATTTTAACTAGGTAGAATAGTTACTAAATAGTTATTAACTATTTAATACTACCTAGCTAAAATAAATACAAATTGACCTGTAAAATTAAACCTAACCTAAGTTACAGTAACACCTAACCCTACAATTAAATAAATTACCTACATTAAATACAATTAAATAAATTAAATTAAATTAGCTAATCACAAAAAAACAACACTAAATTACAGAAAATAAAAAAACTAAGTACAGATCTTTAAACTAATTACACCTAATCTAATAGCCCTATCAAAATAAAAAAGCCCCCCAAAATAAAAAAACCCTAGCCTAAACTAAACTATCAATAGCCCTTAAAAGGGACTTTTGCAGGGCATTGCCCCTAAGAAATCCGCTCTTTTACCTGTAAAAAAAAAATAGAAACAACCCCCCCAACAGTAAAACCCACCACCCACCACAACCAACTACCCAAATAAAGCCTAACTAAAAAAACCTAAGCTCCCCATTGCCCTGAAAAAGGGCATCTGTATGGGCATTGCCCTTAAAAGGCATTTAGCTCTATTGCAGACCCAAAGCCCTAACTAAAATAAACCCACCAATACACCCTTAAAAAATCCTAACACTAACCCCCAAAGATTTACTTACCGGGAGAAGTCTTCATCCAAGCGGCAAGATGTCCTCAAATAAGCCGGCAGAGGTGGTCCTCCAGACGGGCAGAAGTCTTCATCCAGATGGCATCTTCTATCTTCATCCCTCCGACGCGGATCGGCTCCATCTTCAAGACATCCGGCGCAGAGCATCCTCTTCAAACAACGTCTTCTTCGGAATGAATATCACTTTAAGTGACGTCATCCAAAATGCCATAGAATGCAAGCTCAATCCTATTGGCTGATTGGATGAGCCAATAGGATTGAAGTTCAATCCTATTGGCTGATTGCATCAGCCAATAGGATTTTTATCAGCCAATCGGAATCTAAGGGACACCATCTTGGATGACATCCCTTAAAGTGATATTCATTCTGAGAGGACGTTGTTTGAAGAGGAATTCCTGCGCCGGATGTCTTGAAGATGGAGCCGCTCCGCGTGGGAAGATGAATAGAAATGTGCCGTCTGGATGAAGACTTCTCCTGGTAAGTGAATCTTCAGGGGTTAGTGTTAGGATTTTTGTTAAGGGTGTATTGGGTGGGTACATTTTTTAGGTTAGGGCTTTGGGCCTGCAATAGAGCTAAATGCCCTTTTAAGGGCAATGCCCATCCAAATGCCCTTTTCAGGGCAATGGGGAGCTTAGGTTTTTTTAGTTAGGCTTTTATTTGGGGGGTTGGTTTGTGTGGGTGGTGGGTTTTACTGTTGGGGGTTGTTTGTTTTATTTTTTACAGGTAAAAGAGCTGATTTCTTAGGGGCCCTTTTAAGGGCTATTGATAGGGTTTTTTATTATTTTATTTTTTTTATTTTGGGGGCTTTTATTTGATAGGGCTATTATATTAGGTGTAATCAGTTTAAAGATCTGTAATTTGTTTTTTATTTTCTCTAATTTAGTGGGTTTTTTTTGTGATTTAGCTAATTTAATTTAATTTATTTAATTGTATTTAATGTAGGTAATTTATTTAATTGTAGGGTTAGGTAGGTGTTACTGTAACTTAGGTTAGGTTTTATTTTACGGGTCAATTTGTATTTATTTTAGCTATGTAGTTATTATATATTAATAACTATTTAGTAACTATTCTACCTAGTTAAAATAAATACAAACTTGCCTGTAAAATAAAAATAAAACCCTAAGCTAGATACAATGTAACTATTAGTTATATTGTACTAGCTTAGGGTTTATTTTATAGGTAAGTATTTAGTTTTAAATAGGAATAATTTAGTTAATTATAGTAATTTTCTTTAGATTTATTTAAATTATATTTAAGTTAGGGGGTGTTAGGGTTAGACGTAGATTTAGGGGTTAATACATTTAATATAGTGGCGGCGACGTTGGGGCGGCAGATTAGGGGTTAATAAGTGTAGGTAGGTGGCGGCGACATTGTGGGCAGGAGATTAGGGGTTAATAAATATAATGTAGGTGTCTGCGATGTTGGGGGCAGCAGATTAGGGGTAAATAAGTATAATGTAGGTGGCGACTGTGTCCGCAGCGGCAGATTAGGGGTTAATGAGAATAATGTAGGTGTCGGCGATGTCGGGGGCGGCAGATTAGGGGTTAATAAGTGTAAGATTAGGGGTGTTTACTCGGGGTTCATGTTAGGGTGTTAGGTGTAAACATAAAATGTGTTTCCCCATAGGAATCAATGGGGCTGCCTTACTGAGATTTGCGCTGCTTTTTGGCAGGTGTTAGACTTTTTCTCAGCCGACTCTCCCCATTGATGTCTATGGGGAAATCGTGCACGAGCACGTACGACCAGCTTACCACTGACTTAAGCAGCGCTGGTATTGGAGTGCAATATGGAGCTCAATTTTGCTCTACGCTCACTCGTTTGTAAAAACCCGTAATACCAGCGCTGCAGAAGTGAGCGTGTGAAAAAAATGCTTGTTAGCACCGCATAGCTCATAACGCAAAACTCGTAATCTAGCCGTATGTTTTTTTAGATCATGTAAACAAATTATTTTCTCCTATTAAGTGCCTAATTCTCAAACGGTTGCCTATTACTCTAATGTTATGAAAGTAAATTAGTTTTGTTTGTTGTATACGTGTTTTGAATTCTCTGTAGTGTTTGTAAGTGACAGAGAGAACAGTTTTATAAATGAGAATGCTTGATTCTTGTGACATGGTATACGAAGAAGTAATGCAATGTTTGCATGTATTTATTTGTATGGCTAGCAGGTTAAAGGGACAGTCTACAATAGAATTGTTATTGTTTTAAAAGATAGATAATCCCTTTTACCCATTCCCCAGTTTTGCATAACCAACACCGTTATAATAATATACTTTTTACCTCTGTGATTACCTTGTATCTAAGAACCTTCGGACAGCCTCCTGATCACATGACTGTGACTATTTATTATCTGTTGACTTGCAATTAGCATTGCGTTGTGCTAAATCTTAAATAACTTTCTGTGCCTGAACACAGTGTTATCTATATGACTCACGTGAACTAGCAAGTCTTTTGCTGTGAAAAGCAATTTAAAAAGCATGTGATTAGAGGCAGTCCTCAAGGGCTTAGAAATTAGCATATGATCCAACCTAGGTTTAGTTTCAACTAAGAATACCAAGAGAAAAAAGCAAATTTGATGATAAAAGTAAATTGGAAAGTTGATTAAAATTACATGTCCTATCTGAATAATGAAAGTTTAATGTTGACTAGACTTTCCTTTAATTAACAGTAAATTGATTGTTTAATTTGAAATAAAGAAGAAAAAAACATATCTATAGTGAAGATGTATTCAATGTATTATGGATATTAACTGGCTAATGTTTCTAGTTATGAACAATAGGGTGTGTGATAATATATATATATATATATATATATTATAGATGCAGTGGCACCAGGGCCCAAGTGCACGAGGGGGCCATAGCAGCCAGTCTACACATAGGTGTGTGCAGAATGTGTACAATTCTAATGCGGGTAGCCTTTTGTGCAGTTTGCCGGCCTAGCATCTATCTACTAAGCCCCAAAAAATTTTTTATGCACTGGGGCCCTCTGTTGGGTAGGTCTGCTGCTGCTGACACATATTGACTCGATTCTAAGGGCTCGCTTCCATTGAGCCACAATTGGGTTTTTGCGGGTTGCAAAACGAAAAACCACTGTCTGAAGCCATTACGTTTTTTGAAAGTTTCCGATCGTGTCTTTTCCATCATTACTGGCAGCTGGAAATTTACACATCCCATAGAATATAATTGAAGCCAAAAATCTCAAAATTACACCCTGTGTCCATTGAATGCTCAAACAGGTAAAACACTGTTGGAATCTGTTAAAAAGGTATCAAACATTATGGCATGACAATCTATGTGTAATTTCCAGCTTCTCCAACTTTGTCTTTCCTCTCTCTGACCACCATCTACTAACGTTCTCTCTTACTCTACCTGCAGCATGCTCACAAGCTCCCAAAAAATGCTTCCTTATAGGAATTTAAATGACTTCACAGACTTTTCTGATCAACTTAAACCTCTACTCTCCAACATTTATCCCTCTCTTGCCCAGACCTTGTGGTCTTACAGTATAATTCTTCACCTAAATCAACGCTTGACAAAGCTGCACCCTCCACTGTTTACTGGGCATCATGCACTCAATGACAACCGCGGTGCACCAAAAAGACCCGCTATCTTCAGCAATGTTCATGGACTGCTGAACGTCATTGGAGGAAATCACACCCATGCTGATTTCCTGCATTAAAAATTCATCATCTGGTCATATAACTCTTAGCTTGGCGAAACAAGTCTATTTTTTCTCCCTCGTGTCATCTCATGCATCCAACCCCAGAAAGCTGTTCTCAACCTTTAACTCCCTTCTTCATCTCCGCCCCCTACCAAACTCTCAGATTATTGTTGATCACTTCAAAAATTGACACAATAAGAAAAGACACCTCTACCTCACACTCCTCAAGCTCAGCCCTCCTACACACCCCTTCTACTAACAAAACTTTCTGCCACTTTCCCCCTTTAACAGAGAAGTATCTATTAGCTAGATAGCTTTAATCTCGCAATCTGACAGCCCACATATTAACAGATCCTCTTGTTACAGAATTATTTCTGAATTTATTAATAGCCAGCTAAAAAATATTGTTTGTATCTAACTGCTTGATATTATACAAAGTACAATGTTTACATCTAGATACATGATTCTCAGAGGTATTATTCACATACCTATGCTATATATTGATATCTAGAACGTTTAAGCAGACAGAATCTATTACACTGAGCAGCTGTGCTAAAGGTAACTGTGCAAGCAAGGACTTTATAATTACAGATAGAGTATTAGCTAGATAGCTTTAATCTCATAATCTGACATCCCACATACTAACAGGTCCTCTTTTTACAGCATTATTTCTGAATTAATAGCCGGCTACAAAAGATATTCGGCTAGATTACGAGTTGTGCGTTAGGGTTAAAAAGCAGCGTTGAGAGGTCTCAACACTGCTTTTTAATGCCCGCTGATATTATGAGTCTTGAAATGACAGGCTCACCGCTCACTTTTTTGGCCATACTCGGAAATACCGCAAATCGACTTACGTCAATTGCGTATCCTATATTTTCAATGGGACTTGCATAGTGTCGGTATTACGAGTCTAACAAAAAGTGAGCGGTAGACCCACTCCTGTCAAGACTGGTACCACATTTAAAAGTCAGTAGTTAAGAGTTTTACACTACAACGCCATAGCATAAAAAAACGGGAGAGCTGCACAAAAGTTCAAATATCCAAAAAAGCAAATTTATTGCATATACAGGGAGTGCAGAATTATTAGGCAAGTTGTATTTTTGAGGATTAATTTTATTATTGAACAACAACCATGTTCTCAATGAACCCAAAAAACTCATTAATATCAAAGCTGAATATTTTTAGAAGTAGTTTTTAGTTTGTTTTTAGTTTTAGCTATTTTAGAGGGATATCTGTGTGTGCAGGTGACTATTACTGTGCATAATTATTAGGCAACTTAAAAAACAAATATATACCCATTTCAATTATTTATTTTTACCAGTGAAACCAATATAACATCTCAACATTCACAAATATACATTTCTGACATTCAAAAACAAAACAAAAACAAATCAGTGACCAATATAGCCACCTTTCTTTGCAAGGACACTCAAAAGCCTGCCATCCATGGATTCTGTCAGTGTTTTGATCTGTTCACCATCAACATTGCGTGCAGCAGCAACCACAGCCTCCCAGACACTGTTCAGAGAGGTGTACTGTTTTCCTTCCTTGTAAATCTCACATTTGATGATGGACCACAGGTTCTCAATGGGGTTCAGATCAGGTGAACAAGGAGGCCATGTCATTAGATTTTCTTCTTTTATACCCTTTCTTGCCAGCCACGCTGTGGAGTACTTGGACGCGTGTGATGGAGCATTGTCCTGCATGAAAATCATGTTTTTCTTGAAGGATGCAGACTTCTTCCTGTACCACTGCTTGAAGAAGGTATCTTCCAGAAACTGGCAGTAGGACTGGGAGTTGAGCTTGACTCCATCCTCAACCCGAAAAGGCCCCACAAGCTCATCTTTGATGATACCAGCCCAAACCAGTACTCCTCCTCCACCTTGCTGGCGTCTGAGTCGGAGTGGAGCTCTCTGCCCTTTACCAATCCAGCCACGGGCCCATCCATCTGGCCCATCAAGACTCACTCTCATTTCATCAGTCCATAAAACCTTAGAAAAATCAGTCTTGAGATATTTCTTGGCCCAGTCTTGATGTTTCCGCTTGTGTGTCTTGTTCAGTGGTGGTCGTCTTTCAGCCTTTCTTACCTTGGCCATGTCTCTGAGTATTGCACACCTTGTGCTTTTGGGCACTCCAGTGATGTTGCAGCTCTGAAATATGGCCAAACTGGTGGCAAGTGGCATCTTGGCAGCTGCACGCTTGACTTTTCTCAGTTCATGGGCAGTTATTTTGCTCCTTGGGTTTTCCACACGCTTCTTGCGACCCTGTTGACTATTTTGAATGAAACGCTTGATTGTTCGATGATCACGCTTCAGAAGCTTTGCAATTTTAAGAGTGCTGCATCCCTCTGCAAGATATCTCACTATTTTTGACTTTTCTGAGCCTGTCAAATCCTTCTTTTGACCCATTTTGCCAAAGGAAAGGAAGTTGCCTAATAATTATGCACACCTGATATAGGGTGTTGATGTCATTAGACCACACCCCTTCTCATTACAGAGATGCACATCACCTAATATGCTTAATTGGTAGTAGGCTTTCAAGCCTATACAGCTTGGAGTAAAACAACATGCATAAAGAGATGTGGTCAAAATACTCATTTGCCTAATAATTCTGCACTCCCTGTAGATGAAAGAAACAAACATAGCAAAAGGTGTCTGACGCGTTTCCCGCCCTCTAGTGGCGCTTCATCAGAGACTGTCTCTGATGAAGCGCCACTAGAGGGCGGGAAACGCGTCAGACACCTTTTGCTATGTTTTTTCTTTCATCTATATGCAATAAATTTGCTTTTTTGGATATTTGAACTTTTGTGTAGCTCTCCCGTTTTTTTGTATTAGTACGTGCGGTTGGTTCCCGCACCTTTGAGCTTTGCACCTTTTCCTGAATTGAAGACCCACTACGGAGACATTTGCGTCCGCTACGGCGGGTGACGTCATATACCCGGGACAGATTTCGGCAGAGAACTCCGGGAGCTGTGCAGTCGCAACTACCTCTTCTTGCCATAGCATAAAACTCTTAACTAAAGTGCTAAAAAGTACACTAACACCCATAAACTACCTATTAACCCAAAAACCGAGCCCCCCCCACATCGCAAACAGTAAAAAAAAATGTTTAACCCGTAATCTGCCGAACCGGACATCGCCACCACTATAATAAATATATTAACCCCTAAACCGCCGCACTCCAGCATCGCAAAAACGAATGAAATATTATTAACCCCTAATCTGCCGTCCCTAACATCGCCGACACCTGCCTACATTTATTAACCCTAATCTGCCGCCCCCAACGTCGCCGCCACTATAATAAAGTTATTAACCCCTAAACCTAAGTCTAACCCTAAACCTAAACCCCCTAACTTAAATATAATTTTAATAAATCTAAATAAAATTACTATCATTAACTAAATTATTCCTATTTAAAACTTAATACTTACCTGTAAAATAAACCCTAAAATAGCTACAATATAACTAATAATTACATTGTATCTAGTTTATGGATTATTTTTATTTTACAGGCAACTTTGTATTTATTTTAACTAAGTACAATAGTTATTAAATAGTTATTAACTATTTAATAACTACCTAGCTAAAATAAAGACAAATTTACCTGTACAATAAAACCTAACCTATGTTACAATTACACCTAACACTACACTATCAATTACCTAAACTAAATACAATTAATTACAATTTAAAAAAATTATCTAAAGTACGGAACCCCCCCCCCACTAAATTACAGAAAATAATAAAATAATTACAAGAATTTTTAACTAATTACACCTACTCTAATCCCCCTAACAAAATAAAAAAGCCCTCCAAAATAAAAAAAAGCCCTACCCTATACTAAATTACAAATAACCCTTAAAAGGACCTTTTGCAGGGCATTGCCACAAAGTAATCAGCTCTTTTGCCTGTAAAAAAGTACAATACCGCCAAACATTAAAACCCACCACCCACACACCCAACCCTACTCTAAAACCGACCCAATACCCCCTTAATAAAACCTAACAAACACTAACCCCTTGAAGATCACCCTACCTTGAGAAGTCTTCACCCAACCGGGCCGAAGTCCTCAGCTCGTTAGCACCGCACCCCTGTTACCGCAAAACTCGTAATCTAGGTGATTGTTTGTATCTGACTGCTTGATATTATACAAAACAAGTACAATGTTTCAAATCTAGATACATGATTCTCAGAGGTATTATTCACATACCTATGCTATATATTGATATCTAGAGAGTTTAAGCAGACAGAATTTATTACATTGAGCAGCTATGCTAAAGTTAACTGTGCAAGCAAGGACTTTATAATTACAGAGTATTAGCTAGATATCTTTAATCTCATAATCTGACATCCCACATATTCTCATCCTATTAATTGTTTTGCGAAAAACAAGTGTCACAAAACATATCAACAATATATTACACAATAAAATTACACTCATAATAACACCATCTAATAAAAATTATTTAAAAAAAATATTGCACAAAAAAGTTATAGATCTCAGGTGTTAGAAAAAAAAGGCAGGCAATGGGATTTAACAGACATACATACATATAGATGTCTAAATATGTATATATATATATATATATATATATATACTGTATGTGTATATATACTGTATATATATATATATATGTATTCACATGTATTTATATATATATATATATATATATATGTATTTACAGACATATATACACATAAAACATAAATGCATATGTATACATATATAGACAAATATATAAGTGCATTGGAGCCCTTTGCAGTTAAGTACTGTAGATGAAAACATGAAAAAGCAAATTTATGCAATATTCATATTTAAAAAAGTGTTATAATATGTATTTACTGTAAATATTTCACATTCCAATGTTCTGCACATAGCATAATATGTTCTATGTATTTATAAATAGATATTCCTATATATATCTGTGTATATATATATATATACACATATATATAATCATATATATATATATATATATATATATAAGTATAAATATATACTGTACTAAAAAAATCAGATATCTGTAGAAATATGCATTTATGAATAAACAGAACAATTCTGCTATGTGAAAAATATTTGAATGTGAAATATTCATATTTTCATGTCAGGTTAGTGCATATGAGAATAATGCGATTGTGTTTGCGTGTGAGTGTGGTGTTTTTGTCTCACTTTTTTCTCCATTCACTTCTATGGAGGAATAGGTTATCGTGCGCACAATATTCTAAGTTCAACTTTTTGCGCTCCTCAGGTTAGTGCAAGAGTGCTAACTTTTTACTTTCATCTCATAATACGAGCACAACCTGACGCGTGCAAAATGTTTACTTCGTTCTAGCGCAATTAATGCTCTGGCGAAAACACTAAATAGCGCTCCACTCGTAATCTGGCCCAATATGTGAATTCACATTAAACTAGTTTATGAAAACATTTTGGCAAACATATATTCATTTTCAGTTCATATACTTGGATTTTGCAAAGACGTTTGATACAGTGCGTTGGAAGGGGGAGCATAATTTATGATCGTCAGATATATGTATAAATATGTATTTATAAATAAATAGAACATATTCTTCTATGTGAAGAACATTGGAATGTGGAAGATTCATATTTTCATGTCAGGTTAGCAAACTTGAGATTACACGGTTGGGTTAGCGCATATGAGTATATGAGTTCGGGTTAGCGCATATATGAATACGCGATTGGGCTAGCGCGCGAGTCAGGTTTCCCCCCCCACTTTTTTTCTCCATTGACTTCTATGGGGGAAGAGGTTAAGTTTTGCTTGACAATCTAATTGTGCTAGAAGTAAGCTGTTTTCATGCGTCGGCTTAGCGCAGGCATGATAACTTTCCACTTTTAACTCATATGCCCGACGCACGCTAAAAGTTTACTTCTAGTGCAATTAGCGCTCTAGTGGAAACGCTAAATAGCACTCCACTTGTAATCTAGCCGTTAGTGTTTAATGTCCCTTTAATTCATGTTGCACCAAATATAGCTGAAAATAAAAATGAAAAAATATATAAAATAAAGCATAATGTGCAAAAACATCTATATCTTAAAGCAACATAACTCTATGAATTGCTGCGGCAGCAAAACACCCAAATCATCTACAGGTTCTGTCAAAGGATATTGAAGTGTGAATTATTGTATAGCAAACATGTAAAGGAGTTTTCATTAATACTTTGATATATGGTAATAACTGTAGCTTTGGTTTACTGGAACCTACAACAATGTATTTTTTTCCAGTAATATTAAATTTTTCAGTTACAGTATGTGTTCTCCAGCCAAGGCTAGAAAGACATGAACATATATATGAACTTCAAAATGATCACAGAAATGTATAATGAGATGTTAAAACAAACTGACCCACATGAAAGGTAGCAGGAGAAGTGTAAAAAGAATTATTGCTTATATTACCAGACTTCAGTATTGGTTTTATACAGTCTGTTGTTCTTAGGTTTTCAGACAGACAGAATCTGGACTTAATTATTAAATACTGTAGACCTCCCTCAAAGAAAAACTACTCAAGACTACAGAACGTGCAGAACCTGAAAATATGCTTTATATATAGATAAACAGGTGCAAAAAAATAATTATAATTTACTAGTCGGGGGAAAAAGTTATTAGTCCCGAGTGATAAAGTTATTATTTACTAAAAGTTCCACTCAATGTTAATGATAGGAAAAAGCCATTTTTACTGATCGCCCCTCCCCCTCTGACTTGTGCAAAATGCAAACTCATTTTATTCTTAGTGTAGTCAAATTTGAAAATGTTGTAAAGGAAGTAGCACACATAGAAAGAGAGAGAAACTCGTACACGTTAACAGACACAGTCACACAGAAACAGTAAAACATGCAAAGAAATACACACTCACAGAGATTTCAGTCTCTTTAGACTGGTCTTCTACATTTTTCATCCTATGTATATTTCCCATTGAAAACCATCTGCAATGTTATTCTAGTACACTTTCAACATAGGTTTATCTAGGCTTTTCTCAGTTTTCTAATTCAACACTCTTTTTTTACTTTTTCAAAAGGTATTGGGCCATTTTCAGTGCCCATTCCAATCCATTTGAATTTGGCATGAATATTTATCCAGGTCATTGCGGTTCTTTTCTATGGGATTGAGCCTGAAAGCTGTTAAGTTTTCCTTGACAAATATAGCAATTATGGAGCTGATTTCAAAGATTACATCATTCGAGTAGCAGAATTATTTGTTTAATCAAAATTATTTTCTGTTTGATGGACGGTTTTATCTTCAGAGACGTGAGACAGTGATGGGGGCCAAATTTGCCCCATCATAGGCAAACATTTATGGGTTGGTGGTAGCTGTCCAATGTCTTTGGAGAATATATTTTGATAACCAATATATAAACAATTTACTTCTTATCTGGAAGGGGGCAGAAACACAGATGTAGGATTTTGTCTCTTACGTCAATGAGAATGACAGAGGCTTGGAATTTACTTGTAGTTCAAAGAAGATTTCTTACTTGGAGCTTGTTCTTAAAGGCAATGTGGTAAATGCACAAATAGAAAGTGATCTTTTCCGCAAACCGTATGAAGAAGCTTGAAGTATCGTAAAGCTAATTTTTATAAAAACACTTTGTATATAGATATTTGCAAGTAATCAGTATATGCATCTGTATATGTACCAATATTAATGTAACATATAACAAGATAACATATTAAAAGGAAAAAATAGTCCCAGTCTTTGCATTCACAGGTCTGGTTGTAGTCATTACGAGCAGAGAACGAGGTGTGGTTCCTCTTTCAGTAATACATCTAAGACAAACACAAAAGGAACTGCGCAAACCAACTCAAGTGTGTTTAACCTTTTTCCGCTAGGACTTATTTGTCTACATCGGAACTGTAAACAAAAAAGTAAACATTTAAAAAAAAAACATATTTCAATGATTGGATCGGGTCAGGGGGGAGTGCCTATGATGCTAGGCATGCCCTCCAGCTTGCAATCCCATTTAGCTATGGCTTCATAACACCCAATGGCTAGGACGTTCCATGCCATCCTAACAGCGCTAAAGCCCAGCGGGAAAGGGTTAATGTGTTTTTCTAAGAGTATTTAAATGACTGTGTTAAATCACCTGCCAGAGGGGGAGACCAAGATGTTCTTCTCTCTCATAGAGAGGCTTTTTGGAGTTTTAATCTAAGGACACAAATCCCCTTGGCTTTAACACAGAGGCTGCTATCATTAACATTGCTGGTAGAGAAATATTTATAATAAAATAAACATATATTTTTTTCCACTTCCTCCCACATGTGACATGCTTAAAAGATTACTTTCTGTTATAATTTTTAAGCTAAACAACTAACATATTAAAGTTAATAAACATTAACCCCTTAATGACCACAGCACTTTTCCATTTTCTGTCCATTTGGGACCAAGGCTATTTTTACATTTTTGCGGTGTTTGTGTTTAGCTGTAATTTTCCTCTTACTCATTTACTGTACCCACATATATTATATACTGTTTTTCTCGCCATTAAATGGACTTTCCAAAGATACCATTATTTTCATCATATCTTATAATTTACTTTAAAAAAAATTATAAAATATGAGAAAAAAATGGAAAAAAACACACTTTTTCTAACTTTGACCCCCAAAATCTGTTATACATCTGCAACCACCAAAAAACACCCATGCTAAATAGTTTCTAAATTTTGTCCTGAGTTTAGAAATACCCAATGTTTACATGTTCTTTGCTTTTTTTGTAAGTTATAGGGCCATAAATACAAGTAGCACTTTGCTATTTCCAAACCATTTTTTTTTCAAGATTAGCGCTAGTTACATTAGAACACTAATATCTTTCAGGAATCCCTGAATATCTATTGACATGTATATATTTTTTTTTAGTAAACATCCCAAAGTATTGATCTAGGCCAATTTTGGTATATTTCATGCCACCATTTCACCGCCAAATGCGATCAAATACAAAAAATCGTTCACTTTTTCACAAATTTTTTCACAAACTTTTGGTTTCTCACTGAAATTATTTACAAACAGCTTGTGCAATTATGGCATAAATGATTGTAAATTTTTCTTTGGGATCCCCTTTGTTCAGAAATAGCAGACATATATGGCTTTGGTGTTGCTTTTTGGTAATTAGAAGGATGCTAAATGCCACTGTGCACCACACGTGTATTATGCCCAGCAGTAAAGGGGTTAATTAGGGAGCATGTAGGAGCTTTTTGGGGTAATTTTAGCTTTAGTGTAGTGTAGTAGACAACCCCAAGTAATGATCTAGGCCCATTTTGGTATATTTCATGCCACCATTTCACCGCCAATTGCGATCAAATTAAAAAAAAAGTTAAATTTTTCACAATTTTAGGTTTCTCACTGAAATCATTTACAAACAGCTTGTGCAATTATGGCACAAATTGTTCTAAATGCTTCTCTGGGATCCCCTTTGTTCAGAAATAGCAGACATATATGGCTTTGGCGTTGCTTTTTGGTACTTAGAAGGCCGCTAAATGCCGCTGCGCATCACATGTGTATTATAGCGCAGTGAAGGGGTTAATTAGGAAGTTTGTAGGGAGCTTGCAGGGTTAATTTTAGCTTTAGAGTAGAGATCAGCCTCCCACCTGACACATCAGACCCCCTGATCCCTCCCAAACAGCTCCCTTCCCTCCCCCACCCCACAATTGTCCCCGCCATCTTAAGTACTGGCAGCAACTCTGCCAGTACTAAAATAAAATATATATTTAGGCTTTTTTTTTTTTTTAAAGCATATTTACATATGCTGCTGTGTAGGAGCCCCCATTAGCCCCCAACCTGGCTGATCCCCCACCAAACAGCTGTCTAACCCTCCCCCTCTGCCTTAATGGCCGCCATCTTGGGTACTGGCAGCTGTCTGCCAGTACCCAGTTTATAAAAAAAACAGTTGCTTTTTAATTTTTTCCCCATTTTCTGTAGTGTAGCTCCCCTACCCACCAAAGAACAAACCCCCACCCCCTCCTAGATACCTTTGACTGTTGTTTATTTTTTAAATAAAAAGCTTTACACTGATTAAAGCACAGTCTTTTCTGTAGTGTAGTGGTTCCCACCCGCTCGCCCCGTGCACGCGCCCGCCCCCGCCCCGTGCACGCGCGCGCCCTGTGCGCGCCCCCATCGCCCCCGCCCCCGATCCCGCCCCCCTCTACATTACCCGGCCCATCGATGGCCGCCCACCCGCCTCCCAAGTCAGCTCCCACCCACCAACGTTACCGGCCACCGATGTCCGGTGCAGAGAGGGCCACAGAGTGGCTCTCTCTGCACCGGATGGCCATTTAAGGTTATTGCAGGATGCCTCCATATCGAGGCATCACTGCAATAACCGGAAAGCAGCTGGAAGCGAGCAGGATCGCTTCCAGCTGCTTTCCACACCGAGGACGTGCAGGGTACGTCCTCAGAAAAAAGGCAGTTAATGCCTGAGAACGTACCCTGCACGTCCTCGGTGTGGAAAGCAGCTGGAAGCGATCCTGCTCGCTTCCAGCTGCTTTCCGGTTATTGCAGTGATGCCTCGATATGGAGGCATCCTGCAATAACCTTAAATGGCCATCCGGTGCAGAGAGAGCCACTCTGTGGCCCTCTCTGCACCGGACATCGGTGGCCGGTAACGTTGGTGGGTGGGAGCTGACTTGGGAGGCGGGTGGGCGGCCATCGATGGGCCGGGTAATGTAGAGGGGGGCGGGATCGGGCGGGGGCGATGGGGGCGCGCACAGGCGCGCGCGTGCACGCCGGGCGGCGGGCGGGCGCGTGCACGGGGCGGGAGCGGGTGGGAACCGCTACACTACAGAAAAGACTGTGCTAAAGTTAAAGCTTTTTATTTAAAAAAAAATAACAACAGTCAAAGGTATCTAGGAGGGGGTGGGGGTTTGTTCTTTGGTGGGTAGGGGAGCTACACTACAGAAAATGGGGAAAAAATTAAAAAGCAACTGTTTTTTTTATAAACTGGGTACTGGCAGACAGCTGCCAGTACCCAAGATGGCGGCCATTAAGGCAGAGGGGGAGGGTTAGACAGCTGTTTGGTGGGGGATCAGCCAGGTTGGGGGCTAAGGGGGGCTCCTACACAGCAGCATATGTAAATATGCTTTAAAAAAAAAAAAAACCTAAATATATATTTTATTTTAGTACTGGCAGAGTTGCTGCCAGTACTTAAGATGGCGGGGACAATTGTGGGGTGGGGGAGGAAGGGCTGTTTGGGAGGGATCAGGGGTCTGATGTGTCAGGTGGGAGGCTGATCTCTACACTAAAGCTAAAATTAACCCTGCAAGCTCCCTACAAACTTCCTAATTAACCCTTCACTGCTAGCTATAATACACGTGTGATGCGCAGCGGCATTTAGCGGCCTTCTAAGTACCAAAAAGCAACGCCAAAGCCATATATGTCTGCTATTTCTGAACAAAGGGGATCCCAGAGAAGCATTTACAACAATTTGTGCCATAATTGCACAAGCTGTTTGTAAATGATTTCAGTGAGAAACCTAAAATTGTGAAAAATTTAACTTTTTTTTTAATTTGATCGCAATTGGCGGTGAAATGGTGGCATGAAATATACCAAAATGGGCCTAGATCATTACTTGGGGTTGTCTACTACACTACACTAAAGCTAAAATTACCCCAAAAAGCTCCCTACATGCTCCCTAATTAACCCCTTTACTGCTGGGCATAATACACGTGTGGTGCACAGTGGCATTTAGCATCCTTCTAATTACCAAAAAGCAACACCAAAGCCATATATGTCTGCTATTTCTGAACAAAGGGGATCCCAAAGAAAAATTTACAATCATTTATGCCATAATTGCACAAGCTGTTTGTAAATAATTTCAGTGAGAAACCAAAAGTTTGTGAAAAAATTTGTGAAAAGTGAACGATTTTTTGTATTTGATCGCATTTGGCGGTGAAATGGTGGCATGAAATATACCAAAATTGGCCTAGATCAATACTTTGGGATGTTTACTAAAAAAAAATATATACATGTCAATAGATATTCAGGGATTCCTGAAAGATATTAGTGTTCTAATGTAACTAGCGCTAATCTTGAAAAAAAAATGGTTTGGAAATAGCAAAGTGCTACTTGTATTTATGGCCCTATAACTTACAAAAAAAGCAAAGAACATGTAAACATTGGGTATTTCTAAACTCAGGACAAAATTTAGAAACTATTTAGCATGGGTGTTTTTTGGTGGTTGCAGATGTATAACAGATTTTGGGGGTCAAAGTTAGAAAAAGTGTGTTTTTTTCCATTTTTTTCTCATATTTTATAATTTTTTTTAAAGTAAATTATAATATGATGAAAATAATGGTATCTTTGGAAAGTCCATTTAATGGCGAGAAAAACGTATATAATATATGTGGGTACAGTAAATGAGTAAGAGGAAAATTACAGCTAAACACAAACACCGCAAAAATGTAAAAATAGCCTTGGTCCCAAATGGACAGAAAATGGAAAAGTGCTGTGGTCATTAAGGGGTTAATGTTTATTAACTTTAATATGTTAGTTGTTTAGCTTAAAAATATAACAGAAAGTAATCTTTAAGCATGTCACATGTGGGAGGAAGTGGAAAAAAATATATGTTTATTTTATTATAAATATTTCTCTACCAGCAATGTTAATGATAGCAGCCTCTGTGTTAAAGCCAAGGGGATTGTGTCCTTAGATTAAAACTCCAAAAAGCCTCTCATGAGAGAGAAGAACATCTTGGTCTCCCCCTCTGGCAGGTGATTTAACACAGTCATTTAAATACTCTTAGAAAAACACATTAACCCTTTCCCGCTGGGCTTTAGCGCTGTTAGGATGGCATGAACGTCCTAGCCATTGGGTGTTATGAAGCCATAGCTAAATGGGATTGCAAGCTGGAGGCATGCCTAGCATCATAGGCACTCCCCCCTGACCCGATCCAATCATTGAAATATGTTTTTTTTTAAATGTTTACTTTTTTGTTTACAGTTCCGATGTAGACAAATAAGTCCTAGCGGAAAAAGGTTAAACACACTTGAGTTGGTTTGCGCAGTTCCTTTTGTGTTTGTCTTAGATGTATTACTGAAAGAGGAACCACACCTCTTCTCTGCTCGTAATGACTACAACCAGACCTGTGAATGCAAAGACTGGACTATTTTTTCCTTTTAATATTTATCTTGTTATGTTACATTAATATTGGTACATATACAGATGCATATACTGATACTTGCAAATATCTATATACAAAGTGTTTTTATAAAAATTAGCTTTACGATACTTCAAGCTTCTTCTTACGGTTTGCGGAAAAGATCACTTTCTATTTGTGCATTTACCACATTGCCTTTAAGAACAAGCTCCAAGTAAGTAATCTTCTTTGAACTACAAGTAAATTCCAAGCCTCTGTCATTCTCATTGACGTAAGAGACAAATCCTACATCTGTGTTTCTGCCCCCTTCCAGATAAGAAGTAAATTGTTTATATATTGGTTATCAAAATATATTCTCCAAAGACATTGGACAGCTACCACCAACCCATAAATGTTTGCCTATGATGGGGCAAATTTGGCCCCCATCACTGTCTCACGTCTCTGAAGATAAAACCGTCCATCAAACAAAAATATTTTGATTAAACAAATAATTCTGCTACTCGAATGATGTAATCTTTGAAATCAGCTCCATAATTGCTATATTTGTCAAGGAAACTAACAGCTTTCAGGCTCAATCCCTAGAAAAGAACCGCAATGACCTGGATAAATATTCATGCCAAATTCAATGGATTGGAATGGCACTGAAAATGGCCCAATACCTTTTGAAAAAGTAAAAAAAGATGTTGAATTAGAAAACTGAGAAAAGCCTAGATAAACCTAGTTGAAAGTGTACTAGAATAACATTGCAGATGGTTTTCAATGGGAAATATACATAGGATGAAAAATGTAGAAGACCAGTCCTAAAAGAGACTGAAATCTCTGTGAGTGTATTTTCTTTGCATGTTTTACTGTTTCTGTGTGACTGTGTCTGTTAACGTGTACGAGTTTCTCTCTCTTTCTATGTGTGCTACTTCCTTTACAACATTTTCAAATTTGACTACACTAAGAATAAAATGAGTTTGCATTTTGCACAAGTCAGAGGGGAGGGGCGATCAGTAAAAATGGCTTTTTCCTATCATTAACATTGAGTGGAACTTTTAGTAAATAATAACTTTATCACACGGACTAATAACTTTTTCCCCCGACTAGTAAATTATAATTATTTTTTTGCACCTGTTTATCTATATATAAAGCATATTTTCAGGTTCTGCACGTTCTGTAGTCTTGAGTAGTTTTTCTTTGAGGGAGGTCTACAGTATTTAATAATTAATCCAGATTCTGTCTGTCTGAAAACCTAAGAACAACAGACTGTATAAAACCAATACTGAAGTCTGGTAATATAAGCAATAATTCTTTTTACACTTCTCCTGCTACCTTTCATGTGGGTCAGTTTGTTTTAACATCTCATTATACATTTC